>NW_027466103.1:2442500-2745000 GCF_046127955.1 Nelusetta ayraudi | reverse complement strand
GTGTGTAACTTTAACTAACTTATCTATTTCTATCCATCTATCAAACTTACTATCTAGGGATCTTGATATTGTGTTGGCAGATGCATTATCACGTGTACATGTGGACTAGCTGCGAAATTCTTATTTCGGGGGAACTGAGGGTTTTCTTGTTTAGTTTTGTTTGTCGGTATGTTAATAGGGTTTGGTTCTTAAGGGAGGGGGTGTTATGACCCACGGGTGGGTCTAGGTGCCTCTATGTTTGTGTCTGTGTTTGTGTGAGAGAGTGGATGATGCCTTGCAGGTGCGGTCCTGGATGTTGGCTGCTGATTGGACGCGCCATGGCTGAGAAGGAGGAGCAGTCGAGCCAGCCTGACGGTCATCCCTCCTCCGCTCCCAAGTCCACAGTTAGTCACTTCTGAAATGGTGTTAGAGCACGCAGCCGTAGGGGTGGGCTGCCATTTTCTTTGTCCCCTCTTTTCTCCTGTTTATTAAGTATGTAGGGAGGTTAGCCTTTCTATATTTGGCTTCTCTTTCTTTCTTTAGTTAGCTCTTAATGCGAGCTAGTTGGAGTTTGGTTTATTATTTTGGCCTGGGCCCACCCTGAAGCCTTTGCTGCCCACCGGTTAAGTTGTTTTGTTTATTTCATTTACTGATTCATAAATGTTTTTGTTGAAAACCGCCAACTGCCGTGAGAAATTAATGAGGCTTGGGAGTGGGGGAAGGTGTCCCACATGTTGTGTCTCGGTCCCCCGAGACGGGACGTAACACGGAGTTTTCACCGTGACAGCAGGTTGAGCTCCTACCGTTTTACAAGTGACGTCGTCACGTTAGCCTGTTCCATCCCTGCTAAATTCTTTAAAGAACTACCGTTAGTAAACTTTTAAATTATAATACACTCTACACTAATTGTAATTTCCTGCCCGTGGTTCTATATTGCAACAGTTGACAGTTCATATCAGCAGATAAGCAGCAACAATCTGGGCATTGCGGGTGATTCATAAATATGTAATTTCTTATTAATTAGCCCATAAGTGTTGTACACCAGTGTGACACCAAATGCTTGTTGCTGACAGCAGTGAAGAAATGACACTCTAGTGGTTCTGCACATTAGTATAAATAGAGTGATTCTCTATCATTACATCACAGGACGGCGGCACTCTGACAGATTCCATGAACCTGGACACTGATGATCCAGACTCCGGTCCAGATGACACAACAGGCCACAGTGGAAACGGGTCAGAGCATGGACTGGCTGCTGAAAGGATACAGGTAGGTGGCGCTGTCATCCCAAGTTGTGTGGTGTGGAGGATCAGGGCCAAAGTTCCAGATGCTCACAGATGTGACTGTGGATTCAGGAGGAGTGTTTGAAGGCTGGACTCCCAACAGTGATTGGCTGCTGAGGACCTCTCAATCACAATCAGGTTTTTTAGTGGCTGTGAGATTGAAAGTGAGATTGCATTGTCCAGGTAGGAGGACAGCAGTCAGCCATGTTTCACCTCCAGTCAACACGCAGTGGTTCACATGAAGGTCCAAGAGGCCTACAGACCTACACTGAGTCTGGACGTGGCAGTACAGTTGGATCATTGTCTTTGTTGTGTTGTTTGGTCATTGTGATCCAATGTAATGTGAGAGAAGGACGAGTGCAGTTATATTGGAGTGAGTTATTTAGAGTGTAATAGAAGTTATAATGCAGAGTCTGTTTTTATGAAATGTTCTATCACCTGGCATCCATCCATCCATCCATCCATCCATCCATCCATCCATCCATCTTCTACTGCCGTATCTGGAGTCAGGTCTCGGGGGCAGCAGCCTCAGCAGAGACCCCCAGACTTCCCTGGACCCAGTCACCTCCTCCAGCTCCTCCAGTGGGACCCCAAGGCTTCCCAGTCCAGCCCAGAGACCTGGTCCCTCCAGCAGGGTCTCCTCCTGGTGGGACATGCCTGGAACACCTCCCCAGGGAGGCGTCCCAAACAAGACCCCGAGATGCTGGAACTCCTCCCTCTGAGGCAGGGCCTCCCCACCGACCCAGAGAGGGCAAACCACCTCATATCCAGCATTGATTTATCTGTTGGTGATTAATTATAATGTATCATTTATTTTATTTAAATTATATTTGAACTGAATTGGATTTGTTTGTAAAAGTGAGATTTATTTTCATTGATTCATGTGGTTTATGTTGAGACCTAGTGGAGAAGTGGGTATGGCCTACAGAAGGTTTGAGTACACAAGTTATTCAGATATGGAGAATCCCCATGGCAGGACTTCAGGAGATATATAATCAAAGTGTTAAAGCAGCAGAAATGAAACGTCAGTTGAGGTCAAGGTCACACAGGTTGTGATGGCTTTTATTGTCAGAATATTGAATCATTGAAATATAATGTTTGAGCTCGTAACAAAGTTAGGATGATATAACATAATCACATAAAATAAATGATCTGGTTTCCTTCTGATTCATTGACGTCCTTCTGAAATCTCCACACAAACATCTGGCAAGCATCAAAACCATGAATTATTTTGAGGGAAACTTCTTTTGTCTTACTTATAATTCAATTATGATTTGAGTTCCCATCACAGGTGTTGTGAATCACTTTATCTTTTCCACATGATTTCCTCATTTAAGATCATGAAGCAGAAATAAAGTCTCTTGAAAAGTATTTTTCACCTCCAAAATGAAGATGTTATAGAAGTCTGAAGTGAGAGCAGAGCAGTGTGTTGTTGATGTGTGGAACCTTCATGCTGAGATGTTCCAGCCGTGGATGATGAGAGCAGAAGCAGTGGTTGTGTTGCTGCTGCCTTCACTGAGCAGCTGCTCCAAGTCCTGCTTCTTCCACTGAGGATTCAGCTCCACCAGTGGCTTCTGGGACGTCTCTCCCAGTAACCACAGCAGCTTGTAGGGAGAAGCAGTCCGCCAGCCACCAGGCTGCACTGGGGTCAAAGGTCGTGACACACCCACACAGTGTTGGTGCGTGCAGCTTGCTGTTTGGCTCCACTGGTTGTAGTTCTGTCAGCCACCAGTAGATGGCGCTCTCCTCTTCACTCTCCTCATCCTCACCACCACCTGCAAAGATAAGAAGAGACAGCAGGAGTCAGGACTCACGGTCCTTGAACGCATCATCACAGAGACGTTGACTGTTGATGAAGATGATGGAGTGACTGGTGAGAAGAAGCAGACTCTCAGTCACATGTCAAGTGTGGAACATCAGAAGGTCATGTGACCATGGAGTGTTGGACTGATACTGAGGCCTGATGAAGATGAACTGATCAATAATTGAGTGGTCAACTGAGAGAAGAAGCAGTTTGGCAGCAGATGTTGGATGAATGAGGAGCAGCTGGACGTCACCATCCTCCTCTCACACTGTGACTGGGAACACTGGACCTCTGCTGTGGGATCAACTGGCTTTGGTGCTGGAACCATCATCCAATGGTTCCAAACCAGTACTGACCTCACACTCTGCAGTTGATGGTCACTGCTGTAGACAAGATCCATCAGTGGCTCCTTCACTGATGACTCCTTCAGGGGGTTCATATTCAGGTCCAGCTCTCTGAGGTGGGAGGGGTTGGACTTCAGAGCTGAGAGCAGCCAATCACAGCTGAGCTCTGACAAACTGCAGTCAATCAACCTGAATAGAGAATAAATGATGGAGAGTTTATAATGATGGAGCGTTTTTCCAGGGTGTCATCACTCTGAAAATCAAAATGAAACGTCGACTTCAGAATCTGACACTACAGAAAATGTCACCTTGAAATTAAATCCTCTGTCCAAAACTAATGTGTGTTCAAATGATGTTTGGTCACATGACCACTGATGACCTGTTTTTCCTTTTCCTTTTTGTTTTCTTTTTTTTTTTTTTTTACTTCAAACATGAACAGAATGAAGTTTTCATATTCTGGATGTCATTTTGAGATGAATCAACCTTCAGTTCAACGTTTATTCAACATGTGTGATGAACTGTGTTTGGTGCTGAAACCATCATCCACTGGTTCCAAACCAGTACTGACCTCAGAGTTTACAGTTTACAGTCTGGACTCTGCAGAAAAGCACTCAGCTCCTTCACTGATGAATCCTGCAGCTGGTTCCTACTCAGGTCCAGGAGTCTGAGGTGGGAGGGGTTGGACTTCAGAGCTGAGAGCAGCCAATCACAGCCGAGCTTTGACAACCTGCAATACTCCAACCTGAATAGAGAATAAATGATGGAGAGTTTATAATGATGGATGAGTTTTTCCAGGGTGTCATCACTCTGAAAATCAAAGTGAAATCGACTTCAGAATCTGACACTACAGAATAAAATGGGAGAGGGAGGGCGAGCGAATGAGTGCTGCACTGTGGAGTCCATTACTGGCTCTTGATGATGTTGCTGTCTGGGCCCCCTTGCACCAAAGTAGGATTGCGTCATCCAAGATGAGTCACTAAGCCTTCAGCGTTCAACCAATCCACAACACGTGTGTCCAGGCTTCATAGGTCGCACTAAAAGCCATCCAGGATGAGAAGACACGGATCCATCAAGCCAGGTGAAAGCTATCCTGGATCAGTGCGCAATGCTCGCGGCTTCCTTCCATAGACCCCCGTTATGGAGCTGGGATTGACGGATTGGCCATCTTTGACCTCCTCAGAAGCCTCCATGAGGATTTGCGCCTGGGACGGGGATTCAGACTCTCTACCGTCCAGTGTCACAACAACAACCTCATGTTACTCTTTGATGTGTCTTCATGTTTCTATAATAATAATAATAACAATAAACTTTATTTATATAGCACTGCTCATACACAACATGTGCAACCCACAGTGCTTAACAAAACAAAACAAAACAAAACAAAGAAAGGTAATAATAATGATAAGAAGAACAACAATCATAATAATAACAATGAGAAAAAATAAAAAGCTCCACTGCCCCTCCCCCCACCCCATACGGACCCACCCCTCCCCACCAACGCACACAGACAAACGCCCACCCCCATATTCACACAGACATTAGATAACACGGCTTGGCACTGAAGAATCTGATGAGGAAAGGCCACTATGGGGAGCCGTCCACACAAGGGGGCACCATGGCCTGCAGCGCCCCTATGGGCAGACCAGGCGTAGCTCCCACCGTGAAGGGCCCCCCATGAGGAAACACTGGCACTAAAAGTATAAAAGGGAAAATAATCATAATGAGAAATAAACCAAATACATAAGAATAAAGTGTGAAACAGTGGCATAAAAATGGGTAACCATTATAAAAGTATAAAAATCAATTGAAGGTAATAAAAGGCATAAAAATAGTAAAACGGCATAAAATTAGTGGAGTAAGAGAGAGAAGAGTAAAAGAAGTCAGTTAAACGGCAGGTTAAAAAGGTACATCTTGAGCCTCCCCTTAAAAATATCAACAGTCTCTGCGGTCCTGAGGCTCTCTGGCAGGCTGTTCCACCGAGTAGGGCCGTAATGGCTGAAAACAGCCTCACCATGGGTTTTTTTTTGACTCGGGGAACAGTTAACAGGCCAGTGCCAGAAGACCTAGGATATGATGAAAGCAGGTCAGTTAGATAAGATGGGCCAAGACCGTTGAGACATTTAAAAACTAATAAGACAACCTTAAAATCAATCCTGAAGCGGACGGGGAGCCAAAGCAGTGACTTTAAAAGCGGTGTAATGTGTTCCCTTCCTCTGGTCCTAATCAGCACACGTGCGACTGAGTTTTGTAGTATTTGTAGACTGTAAACACTCTTTTTGGGAAGACCAGAGAGCAGGGCATTGCAATAATCTAGTCTACAAGAAATAAAAGCATGCATTAGCACCTCCGTGTTGGCCTGAGAGAGGAACGGGCGGATTCTGGCTATTTTCTTTAGATGATAAAAACCTATCTTTGTAATATTTTTTATATGTGGAACAAAGGTGAGCTCAGAATCAAAAACAACGCCCAGATTCTTTACAAATTGCGAGGGTTTAAAATCCCAACGTTTTGGTAAAAGTTCCTCTCTCCGGCCTTCAGGACCAATAACTAAAACCTCAGTTTTGTCCTGGTTAAGCTGTAGGAAATTCTCTGCCATCCATGATTTGATATCTAAAATACAGTTTAAAAGGGCATCAATTGGCGCTGTGTCATCAGGAGACACGGCAATGTACATTTGTGTATCATCAGCATAGCTGTGGAAGCTGATGCCGTGTTTCCTTACGACGTCCCCCAAGGGAAGCATGTACAGATTAAAAAGAACCGGACCTAAAATTGACCCTTGGGGGACCCCACATCTAATTTCATGCATTCTGGAGGAGCACGTATCCATACTTACAAAGAAACATCGATCTGTGAGATAAGAACGAAACCAGTTAAAAACAGTACCTGACAGGCCCACCAGGTTTCTGAGTCTATTTAATAAAATATGGTGATCTACTGTATCAAAAGCAGCGCTTTGATCCAGTAGCACCAAGACTGTCAGCTTCTGAGAGTCTGCGTTACACCTGAAATCATTGACGATCTTTAAAAGGGCTGTCTCAGGACTGTGGTTCTTTCTAAAACCAGATTGATAATTCTCTAAAATATTGTTTGTATTTAAAAAGTAATTTACTTGGTTAAAAAACAGTTTTTCTAAAATCTTACTTAAAAATGGTAAGTTGGATACAGGTCGGTAGTTATTAAAAATGTTTGGATCCAAGTTGCTCCTCTTCAAAAGGGGCCTCACCACTGCCGTTCTAGAGGCAGCAGGGAAAACACCCGTCTGAAGAGAGCAATTGACAATATATAAAATCTGCTCCTCAAAGAACCCATAAAGTGACTTTAAGAGTGATGTGGGAATTGGGTCTAAAAGGCAGGCTGTGGGCTTTACTTGGGAGAAAACTCGACCAAGTGTCCTTGCATCAACTAGAGCAAAACTCTCCAGTGTTTCCTCAGATAAAAGTGGTTGTCCAGATGTGTAGAAAAATTGATTTTGATTAATTAAAATACTGGACCTAATGACATCAATTTTACTTACAAAGTGGTCTGCAAAATCCTCACAGAGGGCATCTGTTGGTGTCTGTACGTCCTGATTAAAATTTGTATTGGTTAAAAGATTGAAGGTAGAGAAAAGAAATCAAGGGTTTTTGCTATTGTTTGTGATGAGGTTGGAGAAATGGGTTATTCTTGCCTGTTTGACAGTTTTATTGTAAGATTTGAGTAGATGACGAAATGTTTCATAATGGACAGTGTTACGAGAGTTAACCACTAGATGGCAGCCAAGTTCCATGCAATATGCAGAGACATCTAGTGCGAGTTGATGACGTTGGCTTCCGGGTGTTTTACCTGATGAGCACTGTTCTAACCATAGATATATACAGAAGGCGAGATGTCTTATCCGCGCTGCTGGCCAATGGAATCGAACGTCCGCACTGGCGGCCATCTTGCCACAGTCACCTCGCTCCGCCCCTCTCACTCATAACTATGTATTCTTATTGTGCATGTTCTTTTAAATAGCCCTAAATTGCTCTATTTTCAACCGAATTTCAAGCGGTTTGGTTTGTTACAAAGGTTATAAGCATAGTTATGATACTGCATACTTATTAATGATTTATAACCATAGGCTTTCATGTGAAAATAGCAAAAACACGCACACACCCATATTTGATAAAAACATATACGCTAAACGCTAAACTAAACAAACCAGCACTAAATCGTAACATTAATCAAACAGCTCCAACAATAGCTTACAGATGAAATGTGATCCTACAAGCTTTTGTTTGTGGACAGCGACGATTGCTGCATCCATAAGCGGCACAGAAGTTCGGCATTTTTTCAGTCACCGATTTCCTGTAGAAACCATAATGCATGATGCTGTAGCAAAGCAATCCAATTGTAAATCATTTGCGAATTAAGTTAAATGATATAGAAAAAAAGCTATTCTGTCTCTCCATATGTCAAATTGCTTGTTTTATTTACACCTACCAATCCTAATCCCTTTTATCACAACAAGAAAAAAGACGGCCTGTAATCTCAGGTTGTCACCGTTCGACTCTGAATCAAACAGGTGGGGGATGAGATATCAGCAGCTCTAGTTCATTGATCACCGTGTCTCTGCTGCATGAACTGATGAGACTGCGTTCATGCAGCAGCAACGTTATAGGAAACGCACCTCAGCGAATAACTACAACCGACACCACAAATATTGTATGTGAACAAAATACTAGTTTGTCCTGAAATAGCTGTTGGCTATACTTAACTTAAGAAATGAAAATCTTAGTGGTCTCAGTCGTATTAACTTGTGCAGATAGGCTGCCATAGCACCATTGTGTTTTTTTTCTAATAGAAAGCTGCACACTCAACATGTTCAACCATCCAGAATTATTGCTACGTTATGAACGTTTGTAAGAAAGCAAACCGTGTGCAAAGCCGTCATGTTTTCAGCGAGATCAGAGTGTTAATGTTTGTTCAGGTCACTCACGTTCCCTCACATTCACTACATCAGACCGTGACTGCCTGACTGTGGAAAGATGGCGGCCAGTGCGGACGTTGGATTCTGCGCCGTGAGACATCTAGCCTTCTGTATATATCTATGGTTATAACTAGCGGCCATACAATAAAAGTAGCGTATCTACAAAGATTGCATGACTGTATAAAAGAAAGAACGAAACATGGTGTCAGAAGCGGAAACTTAACGCCGCGGCTGAAGACAGAACAACAAGGCGCTATAAAGGCTGGACGTTTTTTCAATGGAGCTAAACTGCTAAGCTAATACCTGACGAACCATGGCTTTTTCGATTCCTGTACCAGACGCAATGGACATGAAGGGCGACGTATATAACAACTGGACATTCTTTAGAGCACGATGGGAAAACTATGAGATAACAACGGAACTGGACAAAAAAGAAGCAAAAGTAAGAGTAGCCACCCTGCTTACAGTAATGGGCAAAGAATGTCACATAATACAAAGACATCTTCACATGTCAGCGGAGGACAGAGACAATCCACAAAAGAATCTGGATGCACTACAAAAACACTTTGAACCTTCCAGAAATGTAATCTACGAGTGCTATGTATTTAACACTGCACAGCAGAGTCAACATGAGTCAACAGAGTAATATGTTGCAAACCTGAGAAAGCTAGCAGACAAATGTGAATTTGGTCCCCTGCGAGATGAATTGATCCGTGACAGATTAGTGCTTGTGACTAAAAATGCAAGTACACAAGCACTCATGTTACGTGAATCAGAACTCACACTTGCCAAAGCAATAGACATGTTTAGAGTCAGCAAACTAGCACAAATTCAAAATAAGATAATAACTGGTGTGGAACAGGAGAATGTACACTTTGCACATGACAAACGCTCAGAGATGTGCCCCTCATTTGCACCTCAGCATAATTACAAAGAGCATATGGGACATGCAAACAAAGATAAACGCCCAAATAATAACCTCTGTCGTTACTGTGGAGCAGTGCATGACAGAATGAAATGCCCTGCATTTGGCGTCATCTGCAAAGCCTGTGGAAAGAAAAACCACTTGCCACTGCAAGAGTGTGCAAACAAGCCCAGCGCAAGACACGGGTGAACTTTCTTGGAGAAGACAGAGTAGAGGAGGAAGAAGAAATGGAAGAGGTGTGGTTCCTATCAAACATAAACGCTATGGAACAGGGAAACGAGAAATGGCTTGTCAACCTCAAAGTAACACCGTACATGACTGAACCAGTATCATATGACCCTAGCCATACAATCACATATCAATTGGACACAGGAGCCACAACCAACGCCATAAGCTTCAGAGATCTCCAGCTCATCACACAAGATGGTAATCCAGACATACCAGCCAGCAAAGCCACCATTAAACTGTATGATGGGTCACAAGTGAAACTAGCTGGGTTGTGTCACCTCAAAGCTGACCATGATGGACAAACACACGACCTGAAGTTTCAAGTTATGCACACGTCACAAATGCCTCTGCTTTCTGCAAAAACATGCAAAAGACTCAACTTGCTATTTCATACACCACACAGATATGTCATCTACAGCGGTCTCACGCAGCACAACAGGGACAGATATGCATTTCACAACCACCACAGAGGACATCATCTCAAAATACAACAACGTGTTTGAAGGCCTTGGCTGTCTTCCTGGTGAACTACACCTCGAGGTGGACCCCGACATTAGGCCTGTGCATCAGGTGCCACAACGAATTCCCATTCCGCTCAAACACAAAGTCACTGAAGCCATACGATCCATGGAGAAGAATGGCATCATCAAAAGAGTCACAGAGCCAACACAATGGATCAGCAACATGGTTGTCATAGAAAAGCCAGGAAAGCTGCGCACCTGCATTGATCCCAGCGCACTCAATAAAGCTCTACGGCGGTCACACTACCAGATGCCAACAATAGAGGAGATACTCCCAGACATTGCAAAAGCAAAAGTATTCTCCGTGCTTGATGCCAAAGATGGCTACTGGCAAGTCAAACTTGAAGAAGAGAGCAGTTATCTGACCACCTTTTGGACCCCGCTTGGCAGATTCGGGTGGCTAAGGATGCCTTTCGGCATAAAACCAGCTGCAGAAGAATATCAACGCAGGCAACATGAGGTGTTGCAAGGCCTGACCGGTGTAAGTGTCATTGCAGACGACATTCTTCTCTACGGCTGTGGAGACACTTCAGAAGAGGCACTAACTGACCATGACAGAAACCTGACTGCCTTGCTGCAGAGGGCCAGGGAGGTCAATCTAAAGCTCAATAAAAAGAAGCTGAAACTAAAACTATCCAGTGTCCAATACATGGGACATCTTCTCACCACAGAGGGCCTTCGCCCTGACCCAGAGAAGGTGGCAGCGTTTCAACACATGCAAACACCCACTGATGTTAAATCGCTACAGAGATTCCTGGGGTTTGTAAATTATCTTGCCAAATTTCTTCCTCATCTCTCAGATGTGTGCGAGCCTCTCCAACGCCTGACAGATAAGGACGTGGAGTGGACATGGCTATCACAACATGAATCTGCCGTTGACACTGTGAAGCAATTAATCACATGCCACCCAGTACTCAAGTACTACAACCTGCAGGAAGAAGTCACACTACAGTGTGACGCCAGCGAGACAGGCCTAGGTGCAGCTCTTCTCCAGAATGGGCAACCTGTTGCATTCGCCTACTGAACAGAGATATGCGCAAAGGTGGTGTACAAGCAAGGGAAGGATCTTCATGTGGCAGATTTTCTGTCGAGGACTTAACAGCCAAACACACAGCATGCCCACATGCAAACACCTGCCACCATCTATGCCATGGGCCTCACCACCAAAGACCTACAACGAGTCGACCACCTCGCAGACACGAATATTTCAACAGCTACACTGGAGTCCATTAGAACTGCCACAATCAAAGATCCACTATGTTGTGCACTACAGACTTACATATTGAAAGGGTGGCCCACAGCTACACAAGCAGTAGCTCCAGAACTACGACCTTTCTACTACTCTGACGACTGGGAACTAGATGAACTTTCAGACACAACTAGTGATGTTCTCTCTGACACGGGGCTTCGAACCACGCCCCACAACTCGGTAGGGTTTTTTTCTGAAGCGCTGCTCCGGAGCTTGCTTCAAATCACGTGACTGATGACGTTTGAACCACTTCACTGCTTCATTCAGACTGAATCAGCTGGCTGGTTTGGTTCAGTGGGTGAGGCTTTGAAAGACTGGCAGGTCTCAGTTGAGTTTAAAATGGATGAAACGGCGCAATGCGTTGCCTATCTGGTCGATACCTTTTGGATTGATTTGATCAGCTTTCGTATTGCTTTCGGTTTGCTTTCTTATTGCTCTGCAACGGAACCAACCAGGAAGAGATCTCAAGTCTGGGAGCATTTTGAAATCGTGCCGCCGAACAAGGTCATTTGTTACAAGCGTATTACTCAACTTATTCATACAATAACAAATAAAAGCCCTGAAAATGCTGAGTCAGCTGTGCGCCGGTTAAAATCTGAGTGTGCAGCATTGTTGCGGAATGTACCGCATGAAGAGGAGCCGCCATCTACTTCGAGAGCACAGCCAGAACCAGCTGCATCTTCCCAAGGTACAAAAATTATAGAATTTGGATCAATAGACTTTATTTGTATTTTTTCATGTACAGACTAAACTTTATCTAATGTTTCATTTTCAGCCATTGACCTGTGGAAGCTGTTGGACCGGGATGCTGAAGAAGCGAGGGCATCCAGCAATGCTACTGCTGATGCCATAGTGGAGGTGCAGTGTTATCACAGGACCCTCTGGTGTACTGGATGACACACAAAGCTGTATACCCAAACCTATACAAGCTAGCAAATGAGTACCTGCCTGGCAACACCAGCATCCTCTGTGCCCTGCGAGAGGGTGTTTTCGGAAGCTGGGGAAATAGTTTCCGAAAAGAGAAACACCCAAGCACCTTAAGCCCATACACCCCATCTGTACATAAAATATATAGAAAAAAGAAAAAGGAAAAAATGTAGGGACAACAGGCAAACAGACAGCAGACTCGAGCACATAGTTGGTGACAGAAGGGAAGGGGCTTCAGAACTAGAACGGGCTCCAGTGTTGACTGATGTGCCAAGTGTCCCCCAATCTGGACATTTAGGCCTCAAGCAGACCAGAACCAGATCCAACATAAAACCTCCTGAGAGGTACCGCAAAGACTTTGTTGTTTAAACTTTCTGAAGAAGGAATGTCATCTCTTGTTTATTTCTGTGCCACTTTGTTCATGTGGACTGTTCATTTTTTTCTAATGTTTAGGAGAGTGAACTAGTCATTTCTGTTTAACCTGTAGCCAGCTATTGTTGTTGCTGGCCACGTAACTCTCATCCGGTCACTATTGTCCAACTGCTTTCTTTCCATATGTTAAAGGAGATGTTACGAAAGTTAACCACTAGATGGCAGCCAAGTTCCATGCAAAATGCAGAGACATCTGGTGCGAGTTGATGACGTTGGCTTCCGGGTGTTTTACCTGATGAGCACTGTTATAACTTGCGGCCATACAATAAAAGTAGCGTATCTACAAAGATTGCCTGACTGTATAAAAGAAAGAACAAAACAAGGACAGGAGTTGGGGAAAGAACACCTCACCCCATCAACAACCACAGAATCAACGAGGCATACGTCCCTGTCACTGTCCCGCCACAAGGGGCGAAACGTCAATGAATGGTAGTTCATGGTTGATGACCCTGCAGCTGACCCGTGGGCACCGAAAGAAGTGCGACAGGCAGCAATGCCAAGCAGGAAATGTCTCCTACCTGTACATTTACAGTAAGTCATAAAATAGCTATATTGCATTTATTTTTCAGTGTTTTAAGAGTCCTTTCATTAAAAAGCTAAATACCATGAAGACACATATTTTGTGGAAACACACCCACTCCCACATTCAGGTGGAGGTCCTCCACCCCCGCGAGATGTCCCGGTGTTGAAACTGTAGGAGGCGGCGACTCTCACTGGAAGTGTCGGGACTGTTCTTCGCTGTAGGGGAGCGCTCCTCGTGGAGCAACTCTACTTCCGGTGTAGGGAATGCGTTATGCAGCGTTTTTTCTTTTGCATGTGTTTTCTTGCTTTGCATCGCTCCTCTGATGAAGTGAATGTTTTTATGTCCTGCAGCGTGTTGTTTTTTTGTTTTGTTTTTTTTGCGTTTGCACCACGATCCTCTTTTTGTACCGTTGTAAACTTGTATTTGTGTTTGTGACTTTGCGTCGTTTCCGTGCTCAAATACGCGATTGTCCCGTATTTGGCAACTAAAAAAGCTGTCCCGTAATGAACTGAGACGGGACGCACTTGACTTTGTCTCCACTCCGCCGCTCCGGCAACCCCAGTGTCCACGCTGAGAACTCTGTCCTCCGCAGTTCTTGGCATTTCGGCTCGCAATCCCAGAGGTGGGCAATGGGCATTCATTGCTGAATGTTTAAACCCCCCCCCCTCCTTTGGTTGTGGTTTATTTGGTGTAGACAACTGAGTTTGTCTGTTTTTGTTGTTGGCGTCACCACTTTCTTTGGTTGCTTTTGTTTTCTTGGTAAAATTTTGGTGAAACTTTGGGTTTTCTATTGAGTAGTTTGATTTCCTTTTTAGTTCATTACTATTTTGTTCCCCAGTGATCGTTACCTTTTGTTTTGTGTGTGTGTGAAGACTAAAGAAAATTTTTCTTTTGTTTGAACTGTTTAACGCTTGCCTGAGTGTCTCAATGTATTAGTGTATTCATTGTGTTCTCTTTTCTTTTGGACAGGAGTTGGCGTAGCGTGCGGCAAACTGCGTCGGTGGTTCCCCTTCACTTTGCTTTATTTTGCACAGCACGAGGGAAATTTTGCTTTGTAGTGATTCCCTTCGCTTTGTTTATTCCCTTTTTTCAGTTTTTCTTTGTTTTTTCTTTAGCCTTTCCGCTCGGCTACGTCCAGCCCTGCTCCCCTTATTTTCTTATGATGTTGAACAATCTTTTTGGTATAGTACTTTTTTTTTTTTACACTCACTCAGGCAGCTAAACCTGGTCTTATTGTTTTTTAAAAAAAGATTTTCCTTGGTGTGTTTAAAAAAGAGTCAACTATTTTAAATTGTGATTGAATAAAGCTGTTTCTTTGGAAGTCCGTCTCATCCTCTCAAATCTCAAAGCGTAACGAACCTGTGTAGCCCGAGGAATTTTTATTATAGTCTATTTCCTGGGGTGCAACTCCCCAGGTGGCGCTGTCAGGCAACATAATATATAACATATTATAGAATTATATAATCCCTATATATGAATTCACATGATCATGGGTGTTATGATCAATGCTCCCTCTAATTTTCCATGTGTCTGGGCATCCAGACAAGCTCCTTGAGCACACTGAGGACCACTGTGGGCAACATCAGATGTGCACGCTGTGGCCACACACCAGTATCACACCTGTTCAAAACCTTGGATCATAGCAAGTTACATGGCTTATTAAAAGAATCAAATTCCAGCAGCAATTTTCATGAGTTTACTTTGAATAGAAGTGATTTGGCCCACTTTAAATGAAAAAGAGCAAAATCTTGTTGTTGATGAGATGTGTAGTGTGTTATATGTGAGAGTCCTGCTTTAACCATAGGAAGAGTCCTGCTTTGGCCTGGCTGAGGGTCATGTTGCGTCAATGTGCAATGGCATGCGCGTGATAGATTGAAAAATAAGCCGAAGTGATAGCTCTTCTCTGAATAGACAAGTTAAGCCAGTGTGCTGCAGTTAGCCAGTGAAAATAGAGCGGAGTGGCACCTCTTCACTTTGTTACGCAATCTATGTCAGCGCGGTGCTGCAGCCTGGAAACTTTCTCTGCCTTTTGGACTCATACGGTGCAGCTGGAAGAAAAAAAAACATCATTCCGAAGGCGTAGCGGTGCGCCGCCTAATAAAAGCTCTAAAATTATTAATTAATACGTTTCTGTTGAATTTTATTTTATGTGCTACATAGATTTCCTTGTGCGCTGAGAATGTGCAAGTAGTGCGCGATTGCGCAAGCAAGCAGCTTAGAGGGAACATCAACATCCAGCAGGTGGACAACAGTCACCAGGAGCACCAACAGGAAGTGGCGTACAGGCCCCGCCCACCCTGTGATTGACAGCTGGAGACACTGGGTAACAAACGTGAAGACAGAAGAAGAATCAAAGGTGAGAATTCAGCTCAGAGTCTCTCTGACGACTTCAGTCACACTTTCATCAACTCAGCTGAAGAACCTGAAGGAACATAAAGTCCAACATGTAGCGGCTGAGTGAAGGAGGTCTGGACTCTGTGGAGGAGCTCCATGGTTCCAGAGACGCTGTAGAAGGACAGAAGACCTGCTCTGTGGTCCAGGTACACTCCCACTCTGGAGGACCGAGGACCTGAGACACGAGTACTGATGTTGTTGTGACGAAACCAATATTCACCTGGGTAACAATATAAACTCCAGGATTTGTCATTTGCTGTGTCTCAATTCAGGTTCTGCACCCTTAAGACCGAGTGTCCTCCGTCTGAAAGAAGCGTTCTTAGAGTTCCCAGCCTAGAAGGACAGACCAAACCCCGCCTCCCCGGTAACCACTCGGGGCGGTCTAGCCTTCGGCGTATTTCCTCGTTTCGTCACCGCCGTTCCCTCCTGCTGGCCAACCCCGGAAGTGACGTTTTTATAGTATCACGCTAACCATTGGTTCGCCATCTAACGATGCCGTTGAATGTTCAAATAAATAAAATCCTACGTTAAAAACTGGATACTTTATGTGAAACGTCAATATTTAGATTTATATGTCGTGCCTTAACCAGTACATGCCGCTAATTTCAGCTGACTTCCCAGGATCCCACGATGCTTTGCAGCAGCACGCAAAGCATCATGGGATACCCAAGTACGCGAAGGATAGTAGCGGTGTATCCTTGGAATCGGCTAAAACGAGTGCGTATTTACGAGTGCGCATTTTGAGCGTCCTAAACACCCTCGGGAATTGGGACAAGCCTTCGCGCAGTGCGATGACGCAACTTCCTTTCAAAATGCGCACTTCAAGGATGCAGAACCTGAATTGAGACACAGCAATTGAATCCAAATCTACTTTCCTCTGACCTTCCTGCTCTGCCGATGTTCCTGTAGGCCACTGCTACACCAACCCCCTAAAATAAACCACAGAAGTCACTCCCCCTTCTCCACTCAACCTCCCAGTAACATCGTCCAGTCACACCTTCTCTACTCAGGACCTGCTTCTTGTCAGTGAATCTGTCTGGATGATCACAATAAGACTGAACTTCCTCCATGAATGTCACTTTTCTGTTCTCCTCAGATAATAACAGACGTTTGTGCACTCTGCAGAACTTGCTGTATTTCATCTCTCAGCTTGGTCACAGCTGCTGCCACGTCCTCAAAGTATCTCAGAGGACGGATCTCCAGGCTGGAGGAGTCTGGAGACGGACTGAGTGCTGGCAGTGAGGAGAACCTGTGGAGAAACTGGCTGTGGTCCAGTGTGTGTGAGATCTTCTCCAGCTCAGCGTCTCTCCTCTTCAGCTCCATCATCTCCTGCTCCAGCTTCTTCTCAAGCTCTTTGACTCCACTCACTGCTGCCCCCTGTGTGGATCTGACCTGCTGCTGCACCTCAGAGCGTCTTTTCTCCAGCAGACGGGTCATCTGGGTGAGGATCTTCTCGCTGTCCTTCACTGCTTTATCAGCAGAGCCGTTGATGGACTCCACCCCCTTCAGGTCTTCCTCTGTGTGCTGGATCTTCTGCTGGATCTTCTGCCTGGTCTCCTCCAGCTCTCTCTGCCTCCCAGGCCTCTGTACTGCTGCTGACACTGTCTGATGACCTTTATGTTCATCCATACAGCATAAAGCACAGATGATCTTCTGATCAGTGCGGCAGAACATCTTCATCACCTCATCATGACGAGGGCAGATGTTCTCCTGGAGCTGCTGGCTGGGTTCCACCAGCTTGTGTCTCTGTAGGGGAGCAGCATCACGATGAGGCTGGAGGTGAGAGTCACAGTAGGAGGCCCGACAGACCAGACAGGACTTGAGGGCCTTCAGTTTCCTCCCAGTGCAGACATCACAGCCCACATCTCCAGCATAGCAGTGATAAGCAGGAGCATCTTGGAGTCCAGCCCCCCCCCCCCTGCAACGAAACTTGGCACGTTAACTTTGCCGACACGTTAGCGTAGCGCGACAGCGATAGTGTGCGTCCCCCCCCCCGTCAACGTGAGCGCAATTTCCAACCAGCACTGCAGAGAGAAAGGCAATATCCAGGTGGAGTGAAAATACATCCCAGTGCCCACCATCACAGGCATATAGACGTAGATAAGATAAATTTACATAAAATACCAGAATGTTTGTCAATTTTTCATTCAAACATATTTTATTTATTTAGTTAGATAAAAATGTTTCCTCCCAGCACAATATGTATTTGTTAATTTAACTCACATTCCTGCCATCATCTTAACACAATTCAGTGTCACTTTTAAGTTGGAAAAGCATAATAATTAAATTACTTAAATGGCACATTTCAAGTAAAACAGTTGCTATTTAGTCTATTTGTGGTGGTATGTGAGTTATACTTCCCATAAAAAGACTTCCTTTTACATCAAGAATATTTACATTTTTCATAGATGACTCCCAAAGAGACAGACATATTCTGTCAAGTTCTAACCTGAAGACCACTCTGTCCAAAAAGTCCAAAAAGAATTATATTGAATTGAGAGCAGCTGTTCTTATTTTCTCTTTTTTGAGAGAGATTTGCTCAGATTTTCAGTTGACCTGTTGATTTGATTTCTCTGATTAAAATTAAAACAAAGTCTGATATTTGGCAGCTTGTTTAATTCTTATACATAGGTATAAAATACATTTTTTATAATAACATTCACGAGTTTTCGTTGTAAAAGTCATCATTTTCATATACACAAGTTGGACGTCTAAAAGTATCGGTATCTGTATTGGTATCGGGATACTAGCCTTGGTATCACCTGGTATCGTATCGAAAGGAAAAATAGTGGTATCGCACATCCCTTCTTCCACACACACACACACACACTATACTGTAAATGGCTGCAGTTTCCTTTACAAAAGTGCTACAGACATCATTCAAACATCCACGTGTTTGTCTCATCAAGACCTATATTTTACATTTGACAGCCACTTAAAAAAAAATGCAGGTCAAAAAGATGCATCATTTGCTTACACAGGCATATGATGATTAGACCTCTTCTCCCTCTTTGTCAACACACAAATGCCTGCAGTTTCCTTTAGAAAAGTGCTACAGACGTCATTCAAATACCTACGTGTTTGTCTCATCAAGGCCAATTTTTTTTTACATTTGACAGCATCCTCCAAAAAAAAAAAATGGAGGTGAGAAATCTGCATCATTTGCATAGACTTCTTTCAGCAGATGTCACCGGGCGTCGGCAGAGGACGGGGGTCAATTGCGGGCGTCGACAGGGGTCAGGCGTCATCGGGGGTCATCGGGCATCGCGTCGGCCACAGCGGCTCAGTCCCGCAAACGCTGCTTGCAGCTTTAATTTATTGTTTTGATTTAATTTAATTTATTAGTGTTAATGGCTGCTGAAAAAAGGGGATGAATAGTTCAAATTCAAGTTGAAAGTAAAATATACAAATGTTGGAAGTACTAGTAATCATTACTATGTACAGTTATGCCCATCTGTTATCTTTGTTGGGCTTGAGTTTATGATTATTTTTTTTACCCTGTGCATCTTTTGTTTTGTTAGTAGTACTTGCCATTGCTCCAACACGAATAAACATGCTGCATCCCACTAGATGGCGCATTTGCCTTATTTACAAGCACCACTGTCATCGGAGCTGATTGCTGCCACTCTCAGCAGCATGCGTCTACTAAGGTCTACTAAGATTCCACAATCTATTACACCTCGCGAGCAAAACACTATAATACTAGGAAAAGAATCCTCTATATGTCAATAAATACAACAGATTGAGTATTCATAAAAAAAAAAGCTTACTTTAAATAAGAAAATCCAACAAACCAACAAGTGCAACACTAAAAAGCAAACCAACAATCAAAATAATGCTTAATTGCCTTAGCTTCGTCCCACACTTATCAGCTTAGCTACTAAGAATAACACACATTATTCACCTGGACAGAAGGAGGTTCTGAGGAATGTGTTGGTCCTGGAGCTTCCTGGTCAGGATGTTCGGGAGATCCCTCGGGCTCAATGTCTGCAGCGCCAACATATTTTAGAATTGCTCCTGCAGAGACAAAGCTCATTAGATCATCAAGCAAAACAGATCAGAAGCGCATTTTCCTATTTTATTATTACAGTGATGTTGCAGTAATATAGGAAAATTAAAAATGTATTTGTTTTTAAATTAAACATTATGATTGCAGTGTCCCTTTAAAGCTTTTACCCAATTACAAAACTGTCACTTTTAAGAGTTTTTGGCATTTCTTTACACACTGTACTAGTTAAAGTAATAAAACTAAGATAAATGACCCACTGCCACAATAGTCTAAAATAGTCAACACCATGCCAAATAAAGTATTTCCATAAAATATTTCTTTGAATTATAAAACAGTAGCACATTTCTAATTAAGGGCCTACAAAATACAAACTAAGCTTAGTAAATTCATCCTAAGTTAAGGCTAAAATAACATTAAGAGTCAAATATGTGAGAGACAACTTCCACTGAACAATAACAGGGGACTGACTACAACAACAACTACAACATGCTCTCCCTCCCTCCCTGTTAGAATGTGAATAAACGGGTGTGGAGTCAATCACTCATTCCCATGGCAGGATAGGCCAACTTGACAGGACATGGTCAACTTTCATAAAACAAACAAAAACGCTGATTCATGACGAACAAATATTAGCCAGCCAGCTAACATTTATCCGACGCTAGCTAGCTGGCTAGCAGGACAAATAAACAAACTTGGGGGGGGGACAACAGCGTTTCACCTCCACCTCTCCAGCCCACATAAAGAAATAACTTACCTTTCCCCTTTGCAAGTTTTTCTTGATCAGTTTTCTTTTCCTTCCGTTTTTCCGCACCGCTGGGATAACTCCTTTCTGATGCCATTATGGTGTCTGTTTGTTTTTAATCCTCTCGCTAACGGGAACGAATGGTAGCTGTCAATCATTCACATCATACCTGTCGGCGTCGCCGGCCCTCCACGTCACAACCTGCGTGACAGTGCGGCAAGCCCCCAGAGTCCAAGATGGCGTCCCATTCCTTTCAATGAAGTTGCTCACCCAGCGCATGGCTCCCAAAAACTTTTTGACTTCCGCATTGATGGGATAATAGAGCATGCGCAGTTGTGTCAGTGTGGAGACCGTCACGAACCGTACGAAATTCAACCTGGAAATGAATGTATTTTTTACGGAACAACTGACGATTGTTGTTTGGAAATTTTGATGATGATGATGATGATGATGATGATGATGATGATGATGATGATGAATATTATTATTATATTAATAAAATAGTATTATTATAATAATATACTATTATTTGTGTATTAAACAAGTGAGCAATGTGCCACTGAATAATAAATGATAATTCTTTGAAGCAACTCTCTTTGGAAAGCAGACAAAGTAATGAAATGATTGGTCTATTTATTTCATCAGAACTAAAAAATAAAAAATAAAAACTCAACGATCTTGAAAGTTCCTCCCTTTCTCGTGCACCTGTCGACCGGTCAACTTTTGGCTTCTCTACAGTGTTCGAGAAAATGCCGACCTGTGCTGCAATTAACTGTGTCACCCAATCAACAGGCAAAGGGTGCAAAGGACCCACGTTATTTCGGTAAGAAGGATTAATGAAATGACTGTAAGGAACTTTTATGCCGCTGACGTTTTTACGTACTTACGTCCGTGTGTGTGTGGCTAACACAAATTTGCAAATATTTTGTCGTCCTCATGGAATTAAACAGCACACCATGTTAATTTATCAGTGAGTGCTCTCTCTTTTCATGCAATTCATCACGCTTAACATGTAATGCTGAATCATGAAAGCTATGGAGCAAAAAATAATAATTACATAAACGACGAGTGAAATAAAATGTGTCATTCATTCAATAAAGATTTCATTCATTCATCTTCTATACCCGCTTATTCCTATTCAGGGTCACGGGGGTCTGCTGGAGCCTATCCCAGCTGTCTTAGGGCGAAGGCAGGGTGACACCCTGGACAAGTCGCCAGTTCATCGCAGGGCCACATAGAGACAAACAACCATTCACACTCACATGCACACCTACGGACTATTTAGAATGTTCAATTGACCTCACGTGCATGTTTTTGGAGTGTGGGAGGAAGCCGGAGAACCCAGAGAGAACCCACGCAGACATAGGGAGAACATGCAAACTCCACACAGAAAGGTCCCAGGTCCGGGCAGTTGAAAATGCCATTTTATTTCATTTAACAAAGCATATCATTATTTCATCATGCATTTAATTGTTTTGTGGTCCTGTGTTTTAGTGCTTCATAATTGTATTCTGTTGTCAAATTTGCCCATCAAAGTCAGATTAGTAATCCTGTACATCAGTTTAAGGAAAACCAATTCTAGGTAATGGATTGCAGATCTTGTAGTGACCTGTTACAATGGAAAGAAATGTATACATAATAAGTACGTCTGTGTGCCCGATATTTTAGCTAACACTAAACTTTCTGCACAACTGTCTGCATTGTGTTCAAGCTTAAATGAGTTAAATATGTTTGCATACCCAATTTTAAGTAAAATTACACAAAAAAATGTTTGGAATGTTTTGCTTTTTACAGCTTTCCTTTTGGGGACAGAAAAAGGTTGCACAAATGGGTGGAAAATGTGAGAAGAAAAAACTGGACACCCAATGACAACTCCAGGCTGTGTGCTCTTCACTTTGAGGAGAAATCTTTCATTTTGCGCGGTGAGAGAAAGTGCCTAACTTCAACAGCTGTCCCAACCATTTTTAGTTTCTTCAAATCAGGTAAGAGCATGGCTACCAAACAAAAGGTAAGTGAGTCACACACACACCCACACACACACACGTGATTTTGATCAAATCTTTGACCACACATATTCTAAAAAATGTAAAGAGGTGTCAGAGATCTTTGAAGAAGACAGTTTTCTCGTGATTCAGGAACCATGTAAGAGCCATACTGTGTCTGATGTACATGTAGAGTTCACAAATGATGTAGAGATCACCAATGATGAAGAGGTCACAAATGATGAAGAGGTCAGAGCAACAATGAAGGGATTTTACATTGACTGTTCAGTTAACATGTTCAATGTTAAAATATTCACATGAAAAAAACTTGAAAATCGTTACGGCAGACGTAAAAAAAAATTTGTAAGAAAGTGTTGAAAGTTATCTTGAAATCATTTATGAGGATACTCATTATAATATTGATGAAGTGTTATTTCATGTTTTGTTGGCTGTTTCAAGGGTTTATTTAGTTTGTTGTGACACAATCTAAGGTTCAATTTGTAAAGAAATAAAAGTTCTTGTGAAAAAAGATAGTGGTCAAAGTGATATTAGTGTTATTTGTGTTTGTGTTTTTTGTAGTCTTGTCTGGATTTGTCCTGTTCGTTTCTGGTCTGTGTTTGTGTTCCCACTCTTGGCCTGCATCTTGTCGTGGTGAGTGGGCTTTTAACTAAGACAGGACAATTATATATATTGTGTGAAGCCAGCAAAATAGTCATTATGAGAATTATAACTGAAGCACACTAAATAATACACCATCAGTCACATTTTGCTTTTCTGTTATTAATCTAATGTGTGTTATGTCAAGCCTCCACAGTGGCGTGCTGCAGTCAGGATGAGACAAACAAGGTGAATGGATGGACGGATTGATGAGCCCAGTGAGCCTCCACCAGCCACAGACAAGCCAGTCCCATTTTCCACCCAGAAGGATGTCTCTTCCATCTATCTTTGCCTGCCAGGGAAATGCAACCAAACATAGTAATTACAGATGGCGTTGTCTCTGTTAAAGTGACACATGGAAAAATAATAATAATAATAATAATAATAATAATAATAATAATGATAATAATATATATATATATATGTATATATATATATATATATATATATATATATATGTATATATATATATATGTATATATATATATATATGTATATATATATATATATATGTATATATATATATATATATATATATATATATATATATATATATATATATATATATGTATATATATATATATATATACATATATATATATACATATGTTTTGTGATTCATGTTCATGACAATAACAATCGAACAGATTTTCTTCATTCTTCCAATGAGTTTCGCAAACAAACATGGAATTTTCCCTGGATCATACAAATACGTTTGTAGATTATATAAAGACAATTATAAAACACATTTGTTGTGGTTTTATATTAAAGCAGATAGTCAAACGTAAATGTAGCATGGTAATGTTGCGAAGACACATTTATTTTTGTTTTTCTTTGTTTCTTTAGAAGCTTTTATTTTGGTTTTCTGTGGAAGCACAAGAGACAACACACATGTTAACGTCCGCTACTACGGTTCGCTCCGCATACGTCTCACGAGCCACTTGAGAGACTTCCTCTCGAGCGTTATCTACTTTTTACATTTCAAAACACAGATCCATACCCGACTTCGACTTGAACTTATTAATCATGTCGTTTCCCACATTCAATCTTACTCGTATACGTTTAAATATTCACATTTCTACTGAATAAACATCCCATAACGTTAAACGAACACTAACGTAACCGAGCGTCAACCCCGCCTCCTGGTAACCTAGCAACGGGCTAGCCGTTGTTTCCTCTTCGCTAGGTAATCACTCAGAGACGATACATTCAAAACGTAAATTTAACTCACATACCCTCGATCTCAGACTTCAATTACGAAACAGCCACACATACATTTGCTCTTATTTTCAACCATTTCCCCTTCTCACCTGTGGAAGCACAACAGATAACACACACGTTAACGTCCGCTAAGACGGTTCGCTCCACATAGGTCTCACGAGCCACTTGAGAGACCTCTGTAGCGTTATTCCCCGGGGCGAACACGACCTCCACTGGTAGAAGTGGGTAACTGCACCCTGCTCACTGATCACTCTCACACACGCCACAAACCACAACAAAAGCAGGAACAGTGCTTTGCCACAATTATGCTACATAAACACGTCCTGGTCCCCTCTGGATCCTCTTTTCCGGTCCTCGCGATCACTCTCTTGGCTGCGGTGGGCATGGTTCTGCCCGCAGTGTCTTCCTTTGTCAGGGCATTCTCTGGCCCAGTGACCCATGCGGCCGCAGATGTGGCACGCCCCCTTTTCGCCTCTGTCTCCGCTAGTCGCCCTTCATCGGTTGTCGTTGTTCCTGTAGGGCCGTCTCGCCGTGTCACTGAGGTGCTTCATCATGGTGAGGGAGGCACGCTTTATCTTCTTGTCCTCTGCATCGCTGGCCTCCTGCAGAAGCCTCTCAGCGTGCACTGCATGACGTCGGACCTCTGTCAGCCGGGCATCTTCAATCCCCACGCAGCAGCTTCTGTTAACTGCTTTGGCGATCTGGGGGAGCAGCCCTTGTCTGAAAGCAGTGATGAGGCTGGCCGTTTGGTTGACGGCAGTCCTGATGAACGTGGCGACGCTGCGGCGTCGGTGCTGGAGTGCGCAGGGTTGTACGGTGGTAGCGTTGGATGAGGGCAGGCGGGAGGAGGGAAGACAGGCATGTCCAGGAGAGGGTCCCTCGGGCCTGTAAGAGAAGGATACAGACGATTTGGTGCATTTGAATGCTCATGTGTGAGTGGCTCCTTTTCTCCCTCCTCTGGGGAGTGTGTGTGAGTGTGTGCACCCTCTGCCGTTATCTCTGTCACCCCTGTGCTCCAGCGCCCAGCGCTGTTCACACGTTTCTTTACTTGTTTCCTGTCCCTGACCTCTGCTTCAGGTTTCCAGAATGAAAAACACCTTTCATGATCTTTGATGATTTGAATCTCCCACCTGTTTGGGTTTTTCTTTTTTGTAACCTTTCCCTCGGCTATATTCAGTTTATCCCGGAGGTTTCTCAATTCCTCCATACTCAGTGATCCCCCCTCTGGGAAACCATACTTTTCAACCCAAACATCCAACATATCAAGACAATCTGGACCGTATTTTTTCCGCATGTCGTCCACAATTTGTCCCCCCTGGGGAACTGCAGCAGCCACTTTGAGCTGGTTCTTCCCCATCCCTGTCTAGACTTATTACTTGTAGCTGCACAGGCGTCCCTGTGCCCCCTTTTTTTACTCAGGCGCAAAAAGGTAGAGAAAAAATTCACCCCTTCGGTACTTAGTCACCAAAGGTTTTGCCCGCTCAGCCCTCACCAACCTTCTTGGATATCTGGTGAGCGGGACAGGCCCGCGATATGACCTTGACTGGCGCGATATTATGATTTAGCGTACGTTACGCTCAACGTCATTCCGTGCGGCAGGTTAAAAAAAAGGTGGTGTTGTCCCGGGTGTCCCAATTCCATCGCAAGCCGATCGGAGCCGATTATCACCCGGGTCGTTTGTCGGGTTGGTTGACCCGTTTTGTCGTGCAACAGCTGCAACTGCAAACTGCAGGCTTCAATTTACCGACGCCTTACACATGTGATGGCATGGAGACTGTGCATTGTAGCAACATCAGTCCCCTCAGAGAGAATCTTCTCCAAAACAGGGCAGATATTTACAGAGAGAAGAAACAGGATCAGCCGCACAAAGATGAGGCTCTTGGTTTTTCTCATTGTCAATCTTCACTAAAGGACAAAACTGTTATCTGAATGCTGATTTTTTTTCTTTTTGTTTTACACATTTTAATTTATATTTTGTTGTGTGAGTTTCTGTAAGCGTATGTTGTTTGACTTTACATTTGTGTAGTAGTAAAAAACTAAACGTTTAAAATTGGTAATAGTTATTTAGATAGAGGCACCTAGACCCACCTGTGGGTCATAACATCCCCTCTCTTAAGAACTAAACCCTATTAACATACCTACAAACAAAACTAAACAAGAAAAACCTCAGTTCCCCTGAAATAAGAATTCCGCAGCTAGTCCACATGTACACATGATAATGCATCTGCCAACACATTATCAACCCCCCTTCCTGTGGCAAATCTGGAGATTGAAGTCTTGCAGGAGCAGAGACCACCGCATGTACGGCTGGTTTGATTGCGCATCCTATCCAGGACCACGAGGGCATTATAGTCTGTAAAAACCTGACCCCAAATTAACATCAAGATGGGCACTGTCAGAAGGAGAGCCAAAGCTTCTTTCTTAACTTCCCAGAATGTACTCTGTGTGTGCTGCTTACTTGTGGCATGTCCCTCTACTTCTATGTCATGGTGCAAAACTGACGTATGGCGGGGGTGGTCAGAAAACAATAGTGGGTGGCTCTCAATTAATTTAACAATATCATGACGGGCTGATGCAGGCAAATGGGACAAAAACAAGCTTAAGTTATTCATAATTTCAGAGTTTCCCAGGCGCGCCGAATGAACACCGATTTTTTTTTTTTTTTTTTTTTTTTCATGAGCCCTCCCTCCGCCAATGGGCACGGAGGGGGCGGAGGCTCAGGCGACACATTTTTCCTAGCGACGTAACGCCCGGTTCACACTGGACGCGGAAGCGCCACAAAGCGCCGCAAAGTGCCGAGCGCTTCCATTCGGCGCCCATGTTAAGCAATGTAGTAGTTCACACCAGACGCGAACAGGCGAGCAGCTCCCCTCGCGGATCGCGCCATGCATTTAACGTCAGTTCACTGGACGTGGAAGCGAAGCGCCGCCGAGCGCTTCCATTCGGCGCCGACGTTAATCAATGTGGTGGTTGCGCGGCTCGCGGCATGCATTTGTTGTTTCGGCGTCTGCTCTATTTCGTGCGCGAGCCGCGAGCGGTCCTCGTCAATAGTACAGGAAGTCGCTCAATAAAAACGAGAAAATCCGGTGAATTTTCAAAATAAACTAATTTCAAAATAAAAACCCAATGACAAATTCGATCATATATCATATTTGTATGTTATATTTGTCAGTACATTGTATCAGAGTGCGAGAGAGATTAAACACACACACACACACACACACACACACACACACACACACACACACACAGAGAAAGACTTGATCAAAATACGTCTGTTTGATCCTAGAGATGCCGGTCAATGATCATTATGAAAGAGGTCTTGTCTTGAGATGGACACCTGAGTGCGTGTTTCTATTTATTTACACACACACGCACAAAAGTGAGCTATGGAGCGGGCTGGCTACGGGGCGAGGGGGGGCGATGACGAAAATGATTTATTTTATTCTATTTTTTTAAAGAAAAAAAAAGAAGTGAAAAAGTGGGAGTGAAAAAAAGAGTGCAGCTGAGCAGAAGCGCTTGTCGACCGTCGCGGAGCTGTTCGCGTCTGGTGTGAACCAGTTGGAGCCTCGCTCGCGAAATTCGTTGGAGCGGCGCTTCCGCTTCCATTGAAATGAATGGCACGAGCCGTTCGCCTGTTCGCGTCTGGTCTGAACCACTACATTCAGTGCGTTTACATGGCACTAGAGAAAATCGAATTATTGCCTTAGTCCGATTATGATCGGAGACCTCACGTGCATGTAAACACCTTACTCCGATTATGATTGGAGTTTGAGAACTCCGATTGGAATCGGAGAACTCCGATTGAGACACCCAGATAATGCGATTGGAATTCAAATTTCTCTGCCATGTATACGCCTTAATCGGACTATTAACTGGACAATGCGAGTGCGCATGCGCCACGCCTCGCTCTCGCGACTCATGACCGCACAACTACGTCGTCTAACAAAACAGACGGCGCGAAACAACCTGGCAAACGCGAATAAGAATGTTGACATTTGGAGAGAGGATGAGACCGGGGCGATGCTTTCTCTTCTAAAAGAGATGGACATATTAAAATAACGCGCAACGGAGACCTTTTTAAAAAGGGTAGCGCAGCAAATGCAGGGCTCCGGCTTTGCGCACCCCTGAACAAATACGTATTCCTTCGTATTTATATTTCTACCTTTTCGTTCACATTTTTTGTAAGTTAGAAGAATTTTAACTTTGTAAATAAAAGCACAGCAAAGAGATGTTTTCCTGATTTGTTTTTATTTGGGTAATTTCGCCGTTATTCTGCTGGAAACGGCATGCAGCGGCACCAGCTTCCTCCACGGTCGGCACTTTAATGAGCGTGTGTATAACTGAAGACACCGTTCCTTTGCAAAACCTGTACACAAACTCTCCCACCAGTCTGCTCCGAACCCGAATCCAACAAGAACGAGAGTTTGGGGTCCGTAGCGACGGCACAAAGCGTAGCATCGAAGTGTTGTTGTAGCCCTCCAACAGCAAACAACGTTCTTGTCTGCCTTTTAAAATAACCAGGAGCACAAGAAATAGGGTACACCTTATCTGCAAAGCAAGTAACACGTACATTATGAACTATCGTTCCATATCATAATGATGTAATATGTCAACCGAAAGCAGCTGACCGGCTGAAAAGACTCACTCCACCCCCTAGTGTTGGGAGGAGGACCCGTCAATAATTTGAATTTCTCAGCTGCATGTATACGGGGACCAAGGTGAGAACTCCGATTGGACGAGAAAACCGAATGATTGCTTAGTCCGATTAAGCTCTGCATGTAAACGCACTGATTGATTAACATGGGCGCTGAATGGAAGTGCTCGGCGATTCGCAGCGCTTCACTTCGCGGCGCGGCGCTTCCGCGTCCTGTGTGAACCGGGCGTAACTTTTCAACATTTTGACGTGGCAGACGCGGGATGATCGTTTTCTATCAGGAGTGTGCACTACATAATCTGTATCGGAAAGTTTGCGCTCCACGACATACGGACCAGAAAAACCAGCCTGCAAACTGGAACCGGGTAACGGCAACAATACCAACACACAACGCCTGTCTCAAAAACTCGAGCCACAGCTTTCTTGTCAAACTGCCGCTTCATTTTAGACTGGCTGGCGACAAGAGTTTGGTGAGCAGTTTCACAAGCACGATGCAAGCGTTCACGAAAAAAAATTACGTAATCTAACACATTATTCTCTACTCGCTTAACATCGGAAAGCCACTTACCCCTTAACAGACGCAAGGGTCCTCTCACCGAACACTAAATCAGCTGGGCTGAACCTGAGGGACTCCCACACATACAATCGACAACTGAAGATACACTTTATGCTGCGGAACCATCACTGTGCTCATTTTAACCCCCCCCCACACACACACACACACACACACACACACACACACACACTAAAATATACGAATTGCAGTAGGTTGGTTTTGTTGCTCTTGGTTGTCCGTTAGTTTTTTGAGAGTTAGTAGTAGATAGATCCCTAGATAGTAAGTTTGATAGATGGATAGAAATAGATAAGTTAGTTAAAGTTAAACACATGCACATATATATATATATATATATATATATATATATATATATATATATATATATATATATATATATACATATATATATTAATCTCTTTCAATGAACTCCAAAACATACATGGTCAAAATCCATATTATTATTATGTTGTGGTTTTTTTTAAATGCTCATACAAAACAAGAAAAAAGTGTCACATCCACTTGTAGTGCATTATTTTTGCCAGCAAGCTTCTCTTGTTACGACTGACCACATTGACCCATATTTTCCATATACTCACCTGAATCAGGTACCCTGCAAGGGCAACGACCTTCCCCGAGGTGATCGGTGGAGTGACGTGCAACCAGCACGTGACCTCTACGACGAGCTTCCACCCACGGAAGTGCCATAGGAGGACACGGATTAAATAGTATGGCTTGTCCACCAGAAGGCTGTATTATGGTGTACATAATATAAAACTTCTGCCCAGTTCTGCTTGTATTGCAATGGTTGGTGTTCCTGAAGTTTCATTTTTCGTCCCTTTTTATTTTTTACATCCATGTTTGTGATGAAATAGTATTGTGAATCGCTAGCTCGCATTGCATGCTGGGAAACAGCGTCACTCAAGGAAGTTTTGGCTTCGCTGACACGGTCCTGAAGGGAAGTGGGTTTTAGTGCACTAGAACGGGATGAATGTGTTCAATCAAGCAGTACAAACCTGATTAATTGTCTTAATACTTCACTTCGAATGGCCATATTGTTTAGGATTAGAATTAGATGACAACTTGTTCACAATATTTGCAACTATTCAATTTGACCAGCAGGTGTCAGTAGAAGACGAAATTTCATGTTGACTATTTCCTAATGGAAGTGCTCTCTTTACGTTGGATTTTTCTCATAATTATTTGAAGTGTAGGCCTGTAGTTGATGAGGAATCACGGTGTGCTAACGCTACTCAAACAGCTTCGATGAAAAAAGGGAGTGTGATTTGGGTTTGTGGTACATTATGACAATCTTGGACTTGCAAGACTGAGGCGACGGTTCAATTCCCATCAACGTGTATTATATATGTGTTATTTAGCTCATCTATTCTACATTTTAAATAGATCACATTTGACATCTGACCCACTGAACACTTACTATTGAACATATTTTTAAACTATGGGCTATTTAGTCTTGTTTTAGGATATAATATAATTCATTGCACAAACTGTCAGGCTAAGTATAAGAGCTATAGTCTACTACAATCAGTCGTGCCAAAAAAGAGACATTGTCTTTATTTTTCATTTTTATTTTATTGTGTCAGCATTGAACCATACAAGCATGTAGTGTTGTCCAACAAGAATGCATGGCGAATCAAATCCCAAACAACCTATGAAACAATGAACACGTTTCTATTGCACTTCATTTTATTGAGCACTAGATGACCTCCTCGAGCACTGTGTCATTGAAGCCTCGAGTAATGAACCATTTTTTGAAACAAGTGTCGAAGCTTCAACAAAGCCTCCATCGGCCATCACTACCTACGGCTGCGTGCTCTAACACCATTTCAGAAGTGACTAACTGCAGACTTGGGAGCGGAGGAGGGATTACAGTCAGGCTGGCTCGACTGCACCTCCTCAGCTGTGGCGCGTCCAATCAGCAGCCGACATCCAGGACCGCACCTGCAAGGCGTCATCCACTCTCTCTATCTCACACACACACAAAATAAATTGTGTTCAATCATGTTAAACTTGGTTGGGGCACAGCCATGGCTCTTTATATTTTATTTTTATTTTATTTTGTATTTTATTTTGAAGTTAGCGCTTTGCATTCTGGGCGATCCTCAGTACAGAGGAAGCCCATGAAGCAGGTGAGACGGTCTCCTCCCTGCTGAGACAGAAATTAATGCAATAAGTTGAGCTATGCTTCATGTAACTGTGTTTCAGTGTTTAAATGTGTGCTGGTGTCTTTCATTTATTTTTTATTTTTTATTTTTTATTTTTTATTTTTTTTAGCAAAGTTCGTTTTTTTTAATTGCTATTAAAAACGATTAGCATGCTAGCATGTCCATTAGCAGCACACAGCTCTCATACGGAGCACGTTGTCTCTGCAGGAGGTGACCAAGTTTCACGGAGCAAGTTATGGTTGTGTCCCATTCTGTTTCAGGTATGTGTGTGTAACTGGAAGAATGTTACAGTGTATAAAAATTGAGCTTTAGGGAGCGAATTATTGAAATTGCGAATGTCATTTTTTTGTATTTTGTAGAAAAATGTATTTTATTTTTTAATATTATTTGTATTGTAGAAACAACAACTATACGATCACTACTTCAGTACAGAGGAAGCCCATGAAGCAGGAGGTGACCAAGTTTCACGGAGCAAGTTATGGTTGTGGCCCATTCTGTTTCAGAGAATAAACTGCTGCTCCACACCTGACTTCTGCAAGTCTTCATTATACAGCAAGCAGGACAGAATAGGAGAGGTCACATTGGTGCCGTGACTCGAGACTCTTTTGTTGTGCTACCGATGCTGCAGAGCGACCCGGGGACTGTTCTGCTGCTGCTGTTCATCTGCGGTCACTGAAGTCGGTCAGATGTGTTGCTTTTGTGCAGTGTTAGACATCAGATAGAGGGTTTATGTACTTTTATTTGATTTTTTTTTTTTTTTTTTTTTTTTTTCAGTTTCCAGTCTAGGCCTTTTGTGGTTTCATCCTTTTGTTTTGTGGTATTGTGTTTTGTTAACTTTTTGGAAAGATGAGTAATCCTAAGGGTAATGTTTTTGTAACTCCTTTTGGTGCTGGCAGAGGGAGGGGTTTTATGCATCCTTCAAGTTTACTGTTTGAGAGTCCTGTTCAGGGGGGTGGTGTAGTGTTGGGTAATCAGTGTACACCTGGGCGCCCCTTGCTCAGTACTGGTGTTATCCCTCCCCCCAACTCCGATGCAAACCCTCATGCCCTTGCTAGCCAGGGCACGCATTCCCCTGTCCCGGACAGGCACAGCATGTGTTCCCCTGCACCTACCCCTGATGTTATTGCTGCTAGTATTGTAGGTCAGATGGGTGATGCATTGATTCAACAGGTCAGCCAGCGGGTGGCACAGGACATTATCTCTCACCTCAGTGCATCTGTCACTACCCCTTTACTCAGTGCTGCCCCTTCACCTGCCCATGCTGATATGCTAGCCAGTTCCCCTTTACATAGTGCTACCCCTCGACCTAGCCATGCAAATGTGTCTGCCACAAATGCTTTTGACGTGTCCCATTTGCAATATGTCCCTCATCGAAAGCTGAAGGAGCCCCCCTGCTTCAGAGGAGACAACTCAGACTCTGTTTCCGTCCAGGAGTGGGAGGAGCTCATGAGGAGTTTCATTAAGAGGGGGAATCTGCAACCTGAGGAACAAGCGGAGGAGATCCTTGTTCATCTTGGTGGCAAAGCAAAGGATGTTGTCAGGTTTGGGACCAGGAACAGTGGTATTAACATCACCTGTAACCCCGATGCCATTTATGGTCTCTTGCGGAAGCACTTTGATTCTGTTCCGTGTTCACCACTCCCATTAGCAGACTTTTACACCACTCTTCCTGGGAAGGGTGAGGATGCCTTTGACTACTGGCTTAGACTGAACCGCGCTGTTGACTTGGCCATTGAACGTCTGAAGGAGCAAGGAAAGTCACTGGACAGCCCCAGCACTGAGGTGACTCGAATGTTCATAAAGAACTGCCCTCCTACTGAGCTCGCCATGACCTTCAGGTCGAAGACGATAGACAAGTGGACTGCTCGTGAAGTCCAAGACATTCTGAACGAATATCATTCTGAAATGATGTCAGTGAACAGAACTTCCAGAGAAAGGGTGTCAGTGAATGCTCTTGCTGCTGTCTCGCCACCTGCACCACCTGCTGAAGAACAGAGCCCACTGCAGCCACAGGCCACTGACCCTGATGCCCTGAACCGCCTTATTAACATGCTGGAGAAGGTGCTCCTGCAAAGATCTTCCCCAGCTTCAAACAGTCCTGTTCATGGTCCGACTCGACGGCCTGGCCCAAGGCACCCCAGGATCGGTGGGTTGCACTTGGAGGAAATGTCTTCTTCTCCACCATGGACTTGACGTCTGGCTTCTACAATGTGCCACTCCATGAAGAGCACAAAAAATACACAGCTTTCTCTTCACCTTTTGGCCTCCACTAGTACAACAGAATGCCACAAGGTCTGTCCAACAGTCCTGCAACATTCATGCGAATGATGATGTCAATCTTCGGGGATGAAAACTTCACTAGTCTGCTCTGCTATCTTGATGACCTGATGGTCTTTGCCCCAACTGAACAGCAGGCGCTTGAGCGTCTAGAGATGGTGTTCTCCCGTCTGAAAAGTCACAAACTCAAACTGGCCCCCAAGAAGTGTCATCTCTTGCGGAGGTCAGTAAGGTTCCTGGGACATGTCATTTGTGGGGACGGGGTGATGAAGGACCCTGACAAGATGAAAGCCATCATGGATGTGGGAGAGTCTGACCTGATGGAGAGTGATGGTGTGACCCCTTCCTGGAGAAAGATTAATTCTTTCCTGGGCCTAATTTTCTACTATCAGCACTTCATAGCTGACTGCTCTGCTAAAGCAAAACCCTTGTTCAGACTCCTCTCTGGAAGGCAGGTGCAGCATAAGGCCATGAGAGGCAAGAAGGTGAAAAAGCGATCATCTGCTCCACCAGCGCTTATGGCGAGCGACTGGACTGCTGCATGCAAAGAATCGTTCCAGACCCTGAAGAATGAATTAGCTTGCAATGTCACCTTATCCCACCCCAACTTCAGTGAGCCCTTCGTTCTCGCTGTTGATGCGTCGTTTGATGGCATTGGCGCAGTCCTGTCTCAAGTGCCACCAGGTGAGACTGTTGCTCGACCTGTCGCTTTCGCCAGCAAGACACTGTCCCGATCACAAATTAACTATCCAGCGCACAGGTTGGAATTCCTGGCGTTAAAATGGGCCATTTGTGACAAGTTTGGTCATTGTCATTGCCCATTGTCCTACATCTTAACAAAGCCATGTTTGGACGCATGTGAACAAAGATGGGTTGCTAAGCTTGCCGCATTTGATTTCGATCTGAAGTATGTCCCTGGCGTTAAGAACGTTGTCGCTGATGCGCTAAGCCGCGAGCCATTCGTTCAGTCATGTATCAGTCAACGTCTGATGAAAGAGCCCTACGTTGCACTGCTGGACGAAGTTAATGGCGTCGTCAGGGGTACAGTTCAAGATGCCTTCCGGCTAACAACTGCCAAGTTCTTCAAGAAAGGGAACCAAGACCATCCGATTCTGATGCTGAAGCCGTTATTTTATTTTGAAAGGTGACCCGCAGCTATTTTAGGTCGAGAAAAAAAAATGGCCGAAATGTTTGTTTGATGGAAAGCGGGTCAAGCCGGAGTGGTTGGTGAGCCAAAAATTCTTTTGACCTCACGTTGTCTGTGTTGCCTCGACCCAAAAACTCAAGAAGGAAAATAAACGAGTTAAATGGAACCCACGTCTCATCAATTTATGAATGATGTAGTGGTGCTGGTATGACGGACGGACATTGAAGACACCTGAGCGTCAAAGGTAAAGAGCGGCTACGTGAATGAAAACTGTGGAACTACACAGTCAATCAACACAATCAACACATTGAACACACAAACACATCACATCCTTCCTTCATTTGGCAGCAGACAATAAAACAGCAGTTGGATCAAAGATACAGTGGAGTCCGAAGAGACGCCAGTGAAGGATCTCTGATCCAGTGGAGCTCCAAGCTGCAGTGACTTTACACACAACTGAGCATCATGTTGAGTTGAAGCAGCAGATCAGAGCAACACTGTCAGTCACAACAGGACGTGTTGACACTCAGTGGCTGGAACACACTGGAGTGTGAAGCTGCACTGAGGACACTGTAGTGGAGACACTGAGGACCTGGGGCTTCATTTACAAAAACGTACATGGATTTCATCCTGAAACAAAAAAATCTGGATGTTCAAAATGTTGCGAATGCACAAACGCACACCCATTTCCTTTGAGAGTCCCAATCCTCGTGGAATTGATCGCACATGAGCACGAGCCCTGCTCCTCCCTCGGAACACCTCCACATACAAAGCGTTGTCCCCCCTTGTTGGAAATCCAATATGCTGGTGGACTTTTGGAAGGACAGTCTTGAGGTCAGCATGACTAAAATCTCCAGTGAGGATGGTAAAGCTTTTGGGTTTGCTGTCTGTTGATCACTGATGGCCTGGTACAGTTCATTGAGTGCAGCGTTCCTCTCACTGCTGTTGTTGGTGGGAGGGATGTAAACTGCAACTAGCAAAATGGCAGTAAACTGCCAGGGCAGATAGAATGGACGGCACTTTATGATCATCAACTGTGCCAGTGGTGAACAGCGTTTGCATACCACTGCAGTGTCCCGGCACCACGCACCACAGATGTAAACACATGCTGCACCACCGCGGGACTTCCCTCCATTTACATGATGATGGTGATGATGATGATGATGATGATGATCAGACATTAATGAGTCTTGATTCACTTTCACTGTCTTTAGAATCTCACATGTCGACCACAACTTCTCTCTCTGCTCTCCTTCATCCAGTGAACTCTCAGAGCTTCAGTGTGCAGTGGTGTCTTCAGCTCTGCAGTCCAGCCCCTCCCACCTCACACTGCTGGACCTGAGTGAGAACTTCCTGAGGGATCCTGGAGTGAAGCTGCTCTGTGCTGGACTGCAGAGTCCAAACTGCAGACTGGAAGTTCTCAGGTCAGTTCCTGCTTTCTACTGGTGGACAGTGTGTGTCAGCAGATGACAACTGGTGTGTAACGCTGCTCAGTGTGAAGACTTTGAAGCAGATATTAAAGACTCATCTAGACAAAGTGGATGTTGTTGATATTTTCATGTCAACAATCTGCAGCCAGAAAAGACTTTGGATGGTGGAAGAAAGTGTGGAAAATGTCTCCAGTCACTTTGGAGCTCAATGGAAGTTGTTGATTGGTGATGAAGGTCACATGACTGAGCAGAAGATCCTGTGAAGAAATATTAGAGGCAGATTAATAGTGCAGCAGTATTTCTTCATCTTGTCCTTTGAATGTGTTTGACTTGTAACGAGACTCTGATGACTGAAAACAGCCACAAGCACACAAAGGACTCACTGATTATTTTCCATCTTCACTGCTGACTGGCTGCACACTGACTGACACACTGCTGTTGTTATTGTGTTGACAACCCACTGGCACAATGAGTCGTTTGAGGGAATGACTCAGTGATCCCAACAGCTGCACATCTGGATCATCAACAGGGAGAAATGACTCTGAATATGACATTTACACCATGGAAGAAATCAAATATTGATTCTTTATTCAGGCTGGAGAACTGCTGGTTGACAAAGCTCAGCTGTGATTGGCTGCTCTCAGCTCTGAAGTCCAACCCCTCCCACCTCAGAGAGCTGAACCTGAGTTGGAACCACCTTAAGGATTCATCAGTGAAGGAGCTCAGTGGGGTTTTCTGCAGAGTCCAGACTGTAAACTGGAGACTCTGAGGTCAGTTCACCCTCTTCACTCTACAACTTCTATCACTCTTGTTGTTGTTGTCATGATTTTCACTTCACTGCTGTTGGAAATTCAATTTGCAGACACTGTTTTTTTGATAATGAATGAAAGGGCGTGTTTTCATTGCCTCACCTCGCCTCGCCATGGTATGGTGTTAGGGTGTTTGCACTGGCCGCTACACAGTTGTAGGGGGCGCTGTTTTGGTACCTCAATCCCCCAGGGTCCGAGCAAGACGAAGCGAGTTTAGTGGTGACGTAGCGACGAGCAGGGCACTGGATTGGCTCCGTGTCCGCGTCGATGTTCCCTGTCAGAGCGGACATCCACGCCAACTCCTTTGACACAGAACTTCCGTGTCAGGTACATTTTACCGTGAATACAAGTAGCTACTATTGGTGTTGTACAAATACATTTATGTGTATACAGTTTTTGAAAACAGCTTTTTCAATACATGTTTACTTTCGTCTTTTGGGGAGAGGCAGGCGAACCGGGAATGCCCTCGACGTCGCGAGTGTGTTCAACCATATTCGCGAAAACGACAAACGGCAAATGGCGAAGCGCTCGGTAAAGAAAACAAATCGAGTTGCTCTTGCGTGAGGCGCGGTAAGCTAGGGAACCCCAGGAGTCTTGAGGAGAGAAGAAATACTGATTCGTCGAGAGGACGTGGCTCTTGGCCGCGAGGAAGCCTCAAACACCGCGGCATATAACAAAGTCGTCCTTGGCTCGCGAGGGCAGCTATTTCAAATAAGGAGGCGTGTTTACTGTCTGTTTTTCTGTTTGTTTGTTTTTAAATAAACGCTATTTCCCGTTGTATCCGTCTCGTGTTTACTTTTGGTGAAAATATGAAGGTTGAACTACACATTTGGTCGCATGGAAAACGAAACAATAAATTATAAATGTTGCTGCATAAATGATCAACTGTGACTTCAGTGAGGGAAAGTGTTCTTTCTTGAACAGAAAAGCAACCACAGACCGAGCAGCAGGTATGAAACAACTTCTACTTTGTCCATCGCTGCGCTGTTGTGTATTGCACAGAAGTGATGCTGGGGAAAACATTGTCCCGCTTTACCGTGTCGACTCCGCCCACAGTCTCGTAATCACAGAGCCAATGAAAACGCAATCGTACCGAGGCGAACCGTGGTGAGGCAAGGCAATGAAAACACGCCCTAAACTGGGCTTGAAGGTACAGTGGGTAAAATCCTCCCATCTAGTGGTCAGATTGCAGACTGCTTTTGTTGCAGATTCTGAAGTCGACGTTTCACTTTGATGTTCAGAGTGATGAGACCCTGATAAAATTCCATCGTTATAAACTCTCCATCATTTCTTCTCTATTCAGGTTGGAGTACTGCTGGTTGTCAAAGCTCAGCTGTGATTGGCTGCTCTCAGCTCTGAAGTCCAACCCCTCCCACCTCAGACACTTGGACCTGAGTTGGAACCACCTTCAGGATTCAACAGTGAAGGAGCTGAGTGGTTTTCTGCAGGGTCCAGACTGTAAACTGGAGACTCTGAGGTCAGTTCACCCTCTTCACTCTACAACTTCTATCACTCTTGTTGTTGTTGTCATGATTTTCACTTCACTGCTGTTGGAAATTCAATTTGCAGTCACTGCTTTGTGTTTGAAGCATATGAAATTGGGTGGAAAGGTACAGTGTGTAAAATCCTACCATCTAGTGGTCAGATTTCAGATTGCTTTAGTGTCAGATTCTGAAGTCAACATTTCACTTTGATTTTCAGAGTGATGACACCCTGGAAAAACTCTCCATCATTTCTTCTCTATTCAGGTTGTGGAGATGTAGTTTGTTAGAGCTCAGCTGTGATTGGCTGCTCTCAGCTCTGAAGTCCAACCCCTCCCAACTCAGACACCTGGAGCTGAGTTGGAACTGCCTTCTGGATTCAACAGTGAAGGTGCTGAGTGGTTTTGTGCAGAGTCCAGACTGTAAACTGGAGGCTCTGAGGTCAGTTCACCCTCTTCACTCTACAACTGCTGCAGTTATTGTTGTCATGACTTTGAATTGAGTTTGTTGGAATTCACTTTGATTCCATTAGAAATGTGTAAAACTGGTTTTAAATTACACACACACACACACACACACACACACGTTTGCGCACATACGCACTCACGCACGCACACACACACGCGCGCGCGCGCGCGCGCATACCCAACTGTGAATGACACTCTCCATCAGTTATTCCGTATTCAGGTTGGAGAGGTGCAGGTTGTCATAGATCAGCTGTGATTGGCTGCTCTCAGCTCTGAAGTCCAACCCCTCCCACCTCAGAGAGCTGGACCTGGCTGAGAACTATCTTCAGGATTCATCAGTTAAGGAGCTGAGTGGTTTTCTGCAGAGTCCAGACTGTAAACTGGAGACTCTGAGGTCAGTTCACCCTCTTCACTCTACAACTTCTATCACTCTTGTTGTTGTCGTCATGATTTGCACTTTACTGCTGTTGGAAATTCAATTTGCAGACACTGGTTTGTGATAGTAATGAATGAAACTGGGCTTGAAGGTACAGTGGGTAAAATCCTCCCATCTAGTGGTCAGATTGCAGATTGCAGATGCTGAAGTGATGACACCCAGGAAAAACTCTATCATTATAAACTCCATCCATTTATTCTCTGTTCAGGTTGTGGGGCTGCAATTTGTCAGAGCTCAGCTGTGATTGGCTGCTCTCAGCTCTGAAGTCCAACGACTCCCACCTCAGACACCTGGACCTGGGTCAGAACCCCCTGAAGGAGTCATCAGTGAAGGAGCCACTGATGGATCTTGTCTACAGCAGTGACCATCAACTGGAGAGTGTGAGGTTAGTACTGGTTTGGAACCATTGGATGATGGTTCCAGCACCAAAGCCAGTTGATCCCACAGCAGAGGTCCAGTGTTCCCAGTCACAGTGTGAGAGGAGGATGGTGACGTCCAGCTGCTCCTCATTCATCCAACATCTGCTGCCAAACTGCTTCTTCTCTCAGTTCACCACCCAATTATTGATCAGTTCATCTTCATCAGGCCTCAGTATCAGTCCAACACTCCATGGTCACATGACCTTCACATGTTCCACACTTGACATGTGACTGAGAGTCTGCTTCTTCTCACCAGTCACTCCATCATCTCCATCAACAGTCAACGTCTGTGTGATGATGCGTTCAAGGACCGTGAGTCCTGACTCCTGCTGTCTCTTCTTATCTTTGCAGGTGGTGGTGAGGATGAGGAGAGTGAAGAGGAGCGCTCCATCTACTGGTGGCTGACAGAACTACAACCAGTGGAGCCAAACAGCAAGCTGCACTCACCAACACTGTGTGGGCGTGTCACGACCTTTGACCCCAGTGCAGCCTGGTGGCTGGCGGACTGCTTCTGCTGCTGTGGTTACTGGGAGAGACGTCCCAGAAGCCACTGGTGGAGCTGAATCCTCAGTGGAAGAAGCAGGACTTGGAGCAGCTGCTCAGTGAAGGCAGCAGCAACACAACCACTGCTTCTGCTCTCATCATCCACGGCTGGAACATCTCAGCATGAAGGTTCCACACATCAGCAACACACTGCTCTGCTCTCACTTCAGACTTCTATAACATCTTCATTTTGGAGGTGAAAAATACTTTTCAAGAGACTTTATTTCTGCTTCATGATCTTAAATAAGGAAATCATGTGGAAAAGATAAAGTGATTCACAACACCTGTGATGGGAACTCAAATCATTATTGAATCATAAGTAAGACAAAAGAAGTTTCCCTCAAAATAATTCATGGTTTTGATGCTTGCCAGATGTTTGTGTGGAGATTTCAGAAGGACGTCAATGAATCAGAAGGAAACCAGATCATTTATTTTATGTGATTATGTTATATCATCCTAACTTTGTTACTAGCTCAAACATTATATTTCAATTATTCAATATTCTGACAATAAAAGCCATCACAACCTGTGTGACCTTGACCTCAACTGACATTTCATTTCTGCTGCTTTAACACTTTGATTATATATCTCCTGAAGTCCTACCATGGGGATTCTCCATATCTGAATAACTTGTGTACTCAAACCTTCTGTAGGCCATACCCACTTCTCCACTCGGTCTCAACATAAACCACATGAATCAATGAAAATAAATCTCACTTTTACAAACAAATCCAATTCAGTTCAAATATAATTTAAATAAAATAAATGATACATTATAATTATTCACCAACAGATAAATCAATGAAAGATATGAGGTGGTTTGCCCTCTCTGGGTCAGTGGGGAGGCCCTGCCTCAGGGGGAGGAGTTCCAGCATCTCGGGGTCTTGTTTGGGACGCCTCCCTGGGAAGGTGTTGCAGGCATGTCCCACCAGGAGGAGACCCTGCTGGAGGGACCAGGTCTCTGGGCTGGACTGGGAAGCCTTGGGGTCCCACTGGAGGAGCTGGAGGAGGTGACTGGGTCCAGGGAAGTCTGGGGGTCTCTGCTGAGGCTGCTGCCCCGAGACCTGACTCCAGATACGGCAGTAGAAGATGGATGGATGGATGGATGGATGGATGGATGCCAGGTGATAGAACATTTCATAAAAACAGACTCTGCATTATAACTTCTATTACACTCTAAATAACTCACTCCAATATAACTGCACTCGTCCTTCTCTCACATTACATTGGATCACAATGACCGAACAACACAACAAAGACAATGATCCAACTGTACTGCCACTTCCAGACTCAGTGTAGGTCTGTAGGCCTCTTGGACCTTCATGTGAACCACTGCGTGTTGACTGGAGGTGAAACATGGCTGACTGCTGTCCTCCTACCTGGACAATGCAATCTCACTTTCAATCTCACAGCCACTAAAAAACCTGATTGTGATTGAGAGGTCCTCAGCAGCCAATCACTGTTGGGAGTCCAGCCTTCAAACACTCCTCCTGAATCCACAGTCACATCTGTGAGCATCTGGAACTTTGGCCCTGATCCTCCACACCACACAACTTGGGATGACAGCGCCACCTACCTGGATCCTTTCAGCAGCCAGTCCATGCTCTGACCCGTTTCCACTATGGCCTGTTGGCTCATCTGGACCGGAGTCTGGATCATCAGTCTCCAGGTTCATGGAATCTGTCAGAGTGCCGCCGTCCTGTGATGTAATGATAGAGAATCACTCTATTTATACTAATGTGCAGAACCACTAGAGTGTCATTTCTTCACTGCTGTCAGCAACAAGCATTTGGTGTCACACTGGTGTACAACACTTATGGGCTAATTAATAAGAAATGACATATTTATGAATCACCCGCAATGCCCAGATTGTTGCTGCTTATCTGCTGATATGAGCCGTCAACTGTTGCAATATAGAACCACGGGCAGGAAATTACAATTAGTGTAGAGTGTATTATAATTTAAAAGTTTACTAACGGTAGTTCTTTAAAGAATTTAGCAGGGATGGAACAGGCTAACGTGACGACGTCACTTGTAAAACGGTAGGAGCTCAACCTGCTGTCACGGTGAAAACTCTGTGTTACGTTCCGTCCCCCACTCCCAAGGCTCATTAATTTCTCACGGCAGTTGGCGGTTTTCAACAAAAACATTTATGAATCAGTAAATGAAATAAACAAAACAACTTAACCGGTGGGCAGCAAAGGCTTCAGGGTGGGCCCAGGCCAAAATAATAAACCAAACTCCAACTAGCTCGCCTTAAGAACTAACTAAAGAAAGAAAGAGAAGCCAAATACAGAAAGGCTAACCTCCCTACATACTTAATAAACAGGAGAAAAGAGGGGACAAAGAAAATGGCAGCCCACCCCTACGGCTGCGTGCTCTAACACCATTTCAGAAGTGACTAACTGCAGACTTGGGAGCGGAGGAGGGATGACCGTCAGGCTGGCTCGACTGCTCCTCCTTCTCAGCCATGGCGCGTCCAATCAGCAGCCAACATCCAGGACCGCACCTGCAAGGCGTCATCCACTCTCTCACACACACACAGACACAAAGATAGAGGCACCTAGACCCACCCGTGGGTCATAACACCCCCTCCCTTAAGAACCAAACCCTATTAACATACCGACAAACAAAACTAAACAAGAAAACCCTCAGTTCCCCCGAAATAAGAATTTTGCAGCTAGTCCACATGTACACGTGATAATGCATCTGCCAACACAATATCAAGATCCCTAGATAGTAAGTTTGATAGATGGATAGAAATAGATAAGTTAGTTAAAGTTACACACACACTATATATATATATATATATATATATATATATATACATATATATATATATATATATATTATTTTTATTTTATTATTAACCTCTTTCAATGAACTCCAAAACATACATGGTCAAAATCCATATTATTATTATGTTGTTGTTTTTTTTAAATGCTCATACAAAACAAGAAAAGTGGAGGGAGAGTCGTCTGAATCGGGTTCAGTGAGCATCACATCCACTTGTAGTGCATTATTTCCAGCAGCAAGCTTCTGTTAAGACTGTTCACTTTTTCGTTCACTCGCAAACTCAAACGATTGGTGGAGTGACGAGCATCCAGCACGTGACATCTACGATGACCTTCCACCCACGTAAGTACCATGGGAGGACACGGATTAAATGGCTTAACCACCAGAAGGCTGTATTATGGTGTACATAATATAAAACTTCGGCCCAGTTCTGCTTGTATTGCAATGTATTGGTTGGTGTTCCTGAAGTTTCATTTTTCGTCCCTTTTTATTTTTTACATCCATGTTTGTGATGAAATTGTATTGTGAATCGCTAGCTCGAATTGCATGCTGGGAAACAGCGTCACTCAAGGAAGTTTTGGCTTCGCTGACACGGTCCTGAAGGGAAGTGGGTTTTAGTGCACTGGAACGGGATGAATGTGTTCAATCAAGCACTACAAACCTGATTAATTGTCTTAATACTTCACTTCGAATGGCCATATTGTTTAGGATTAGAATTAGATGACAACTTCTTCACAATATTTGCAACTATTCAATTTGACCAGCAGGTGTCAGTAGAAGACGGAATTTCATGTTGACTATTTCCTAATGGAAGTGCTCTCTTGACGTTGGGTTTTTCTCATAATTATTTGAAGTGTAGGCCTGTATCTGCACACAATTTGCAATTCGTCCCAGCGCCCTGAGCTGTAAATTTGGACGGTGTAAAAGGAAAATGGCCAGCTGCAGCAGAAAAGTGGACCATATATATTTATATATATATATATATATATTTATGTATATATATATATATATATGCAATTCATATTTTAACGGTTTATATAGACCCCTCAGGCTCCATTCAAAATGGGGTTATTGTAGGAGAGTTGCAGTCAATTGAGATTTGGAGAGAGTTTGGATTACTAGATTTTGGATAGTGTTTATAGTTTGGAGTGTTTGAGACTAGATAGTGTTTAGTTTGGAGATCGTTTTGAGAGCTTAGGGAGAGAGTGAGGAGAGGAGAGGTGATAGGATGGAGCCCCCTGTCCTGTACATCAATGTCCATGTTACACAAGCATCTATGCCAGGGGTGCCCATTACGTCCATCGCGATCTACTGGTCAATTACGAAGGGAGTTTGGGTGATCGCATGGGAGAGAGAGAGAGAGAGAAAGAGAGAGAGAGAGAGAGAGAGAGAGAGAGAGAGAGAGAGAGAGAGATCCGCGTCAATTACAGCAGGTAGAATCGTTCAGGCAGGATTATAAAACACGGTGGATCTGGTTGATTTTGGTCATAATGTACGATGTGCTGGATTTTGTTCTTATATGTGCTGTGCTTTACATTCATTCATGCATTCATTCATTTTCCATACCCGCTTAGTGCCGAACTCAGGGTCACGGGAGTCTGCTGGAGCCTCTCCCAGCTGACTTAGGGCGAAGGCAGGGGACACCCTGGACAAGGGTGTCCAGGGTAAATGTGACGTATCGGCTTCGGCACTATTCAGATCAAATAAAGACCAGACAGGGACAGGAAAAAGAGTTTCGCTGTTGTTTTACACGCAAAACTACTGGGGTTGTCGCGTGAGCTTGCAATCCTGGCGTAAACTGATGGAGACGCCTTGCTCGGAAAATGCGCTTCAAAGTGCGCACGCACTGCAGACGCGCCGAAGATCCTGAGAGATGCTGCTGGCAAAACGTTTGCATCACACACACACACACACACACACACACACACACACACACACACACACACACACACACACACACACCAATTATCCCTAACCTATGCGCTGGAAAACACAAAATTATACAGCAAAACATCTTAACGTAAACACACTTTTATTGATAAAATCAAACATAGGCAGATATAACCTAAACAATTTTAAACCATGAGTTTTCTGTGCAATGATGAGCATAAATGCACATGGGAACATGTTGACCCATTTAATCCTTTCTTTCTTTATCATTGGACTACAAATATATTTCTGAATGACTTTTCCTGTTTTATAGGAGGTGGATCTTTTTGACTTGCTCATTTTAAAAGTAGCTTGCATGTTGAAAAAGTGTGAACACCCCTGATCTATGCCCTTTTCCAAGTCCCACAATCACTTTCACTGTCATCTGCCTGATTACACCCATGCCATTTTCAGAAAAAAATTGCACAAACAGAATACATTCAAAAAAATGTATCATACACATAGTTATCAAGTCAAGTTATTTATTTATTGTCATTGTTGAACAAAGTTAACAACAAAATTTGTTTGGAGCATCCCCATAACCACTGGCATCAGTACCCATAAAAATAATCATAAATAAGTGAGAAAAAAAATAAATATATATATATACATATATATATATAATTTATGTACAGAAATTATTTGGTCATTCATTTCTTGCAATTCATAGTCATTCCCAACAGACATAACAGACACAAAAATTCAATGCATCACACGTGGTTCAGACACAGCTTGCCTGTGATTGTACATTTGGCCAGTAGGTGGTTTCGTGTGCACATGAAGCTTCGAGAAATGAACCGTTTCTCGAACCAGTTGGCTCAAGCGGTTCAATGCCTCATGAGGCTTCACCTCACCATCACTAGTCATGACACACAGCTTGCTGTTTGGCTCCACTTGTTGTAGTTCTGTCAGCCACCACTAGATGGAGCGCTCCTCTTCACTCTCCTCCTCATCCTCCCTCACCTCCACCTGTAGAGAGAAGAAGAGACTGCAGGAGTCAGGACTCACGGTCCTTGAACGCATCATCACAGAGACGCTGACTGTTGATGGAGATGGTGGAGTGACTGGTGAGAAGAAGCAGACTCTCAGTCACATGTCTAGTGTGGAACATGTGAAGGTCATGTGACCATGGAGTGTTGGACTGATACTGAGGCCTGATGAAGATGAACTGATCAATAATTGGGTGGTGAACTGAGAGAAGAAGCAGTTTGGCAGCAGATGTTGGATGAATGAGGAGCAGCTGGACGTCACCATCCTCCTCTCACACTGTGACTGGGAACACTGGACCTCTGCTGTGGGATCAACTGGCTTTGGTGCTGGAACCATCATCCAATGGTTCTAAACCAGTACTGACCTCACACTCTCCAGTTGATAGTCTCTGCTGTGGACAAGATCCATTAGTGGCTTCACTCCTGAATCCTGCAGCTGGTTCCCATCCATGTCCAGGTGTCTGAGGTGGGAGGGGTTGGACTTCAGAGCTGAGAGCAGCCAATCACAGCTGAGCTCTGACAAACTGCAGCACCACAACCTGAATACAGAATAAATGATGGAGAGTTTATAATGATGGAGAGTTTTTCCAGGGTGTCATCACTCTGAAAATCAAAGTGAAATGTCCACTTCAGAATCTGCAATCTGCAAGCTGACCACTAGATGGGAGGATTTTACACACTGTACCTTTAAACCCAGTTTCATTCATTTCAAACACAAACCAGTGACTGCAAATTGAATTTCCAACAGCAGTCAAGTGAAAATCATGACAACAATAACAAGAGTGATAGAAGTTGTAGAGTGAAGAGGGTGAACTGACCTCAGAGTCTCCAGTTTACAGTCTGGACTCTGCAGAAAACCACTCAGCACCTTCACTGTTGAATCCAGAAGGCAGTTCCAACTCAGCTCCAGGTGTCTGAGGTGGGAGGGGTTGGACTTCAGAGCTGAGAGCAGCCAATCACAGCTGAGCTTTGACAACCTGCAATACTCCAACCTGAATAGAGCATAAATGATGGAGAGTTTTTCCAGGGTGTCATCACTCTGAAAATCAAAGTGAAATGTCCACTTCAGAATCTGCAACAACACTTATATCAGTAGACTCATCAAGTTGCAAGGCAAATTTCTTACTGATAGGGATCTTCTCCAAAACCACACTTTCGATGTCTGCAGACATCTCATTAATACGTCTGGAGATTGTGTTATCTGAGAGAGGGACTTTGGCTATTTCTTTAGCCGCTTCGGGTCCGAGCGTCTCATTTACAATGGCTTTGCAGGCGGGAAGTATTAATTGCTCTGCCACAGTGTGGGACTTTTTTGATTTAGCCACAAGTTCAGCGTAGTGTTGCCACCCGTCCCGTTTTTCCCAGAATTGTTCTCTTTTTTCACCACCTGTCCCGGGAAAAATAAAATCTCTCCTGGGACACAATTTGTCCCGTTTTTAAGGGAAAATGACAAAACCTCATTTGATTTCTGCCTGTGGTCTACTCCCGTAAAATACGCGATTGTCCCGTACTTGGCAACTAAAAAACCTGTCCCGTAATGAACTGATACAGGACGCACTTCACTTTGTGTCCCGTATATTTCGGTGACCCCCCCCCCCAGAGGTCCCGGATTTGTAACTCTGGTAGGTGGCAACCCTAGTTCAGCGACGTGGTAGCTAGCTTTAAGGGCTCTCTCGTTTACTTTTGCGGTTTTTCTCATGAAAGTTGCCTGTTTCTCCGTGTGTTCACGCAGGCGAACAAAATACTCCACATTTTTCTTTTGAACTGAGGGCTGTTTCGTTTGGAGATGGCGTTTAAGCTTACTTGGGACCATAGCACTGTTGGAGAGCTTTCCACCACATACCAATCACAACGGAGTCGGTGCCGTTGCATCTCCGGTAAAAGTAAATCCAAATGAAAGATAGCTTTCATTGTATTGCCTCACGCCAGAAACTTTGCTCGACGTCACCGTCTTTGCCTCCACTCATACTAGGGCCTTCATCTGGGTCCGGATTTTGTCCAGGGTCCAGTTCAGAGTCAGCATTTTTCCTCTTCAAAAACTTATCCATCACTTTCAACCGTCGTCCCGCTATCCACAATCCACACACCTGTCGCTGCATCCATGCGTCATGAATTCGCTTGTCTCCAAGCGCAAGGCAATTAGCTACCTGCTGCTGCCACCTACTGGTATGGAAGAGTACTACATGATTACTCTGCCAGGCGCTAGACTGCACAGGCACACAAATGGGATAATTTCCCACGGCACACCTGACAATATCTCGCGGCACACAAACACTGGTTTACAGGAACGGGTGCTCATCAGAAAACGCTGGCAGTGTGTTTCCCGTGTCTTACTTCCGGTATAAAGTTCGCTTCATAATTACAACAGAAATACTACCGAAAGATGCCAGTAGGTGGCAACGACGCTCTATAAATGCTTCTCTTAATGCAACAAATAAATGAAATGACTTTCATACTTAGACCAACTGCTCTTAACCTATTTATTAAACAATTTAGACTTAAAGGCTTCTTTGTTGTTTCACCTTAACAGAACACTAATGATAATAATAATAATAATAATAATAATAATAATAATAATAATAATAATAATAATAATAATAGTAATAATAATGATAATAATAATAATAATAATAATAATAATAATAATAATAATAATAATAATAATAATAATATTAAGACATTGCCATTTCCAAAACGTGCACATTTCTTTTAAACTTAAGTGTAGTTGTTTTCCATATCTATTGACGCAAATGACGTTAACCTTGCAATGAATGCAGCAACACTTGTACCTAATAACACTAATGATACAACAAATACACGTCAAAATGGTTGCAGTGAAAATGGACGCTTTTAATCATATATCAGTATATAATATATAATATAATATATAATATATCATATATTATATGATTGTATAAAGCGCTTTGAGACGCCTTTGGTTGTGATTTAGCGCTGTACAAATAAAAGTTTATTATTATTATTATTATTATTATTATATATGTTTTGGCTCTTGCCAAGTAAAATTTCAGGAATTATTCTTTGTTTGTTTAGAATGTCGGACATGTATTCAGCGCTTTGTGATGAAGAGCTGGATGCCCTCATTGCAGAAATCCAACTCAGTCACCCAAACACAGGGTACAGAATGATGAGAGCATTCCTTCATGCCAGGGGATTACGAGTGCAAAGTAAGTTTGATATGAAGTTGATCCCCACATGAATGTATTCAGTAATCTGTATTGTGCATCAGTTTAACCGAAACAAACAAATATAATTAGCTTTATTTGTATAACGCTTTCCGTACAAAATGTAGCTAAAAGTGCTTACATGGATGATTAAAAAAAGAATGGCGGTATATTTAAAAAAAGAAAGGGGGGGTATTTAATAAATGAAATCATACCTTTTGTCAGCATTATCTGTGTTAACACGGATTTGTGCCTTTAATATTTTATGTAGTTTGTCTTTCTTTTTTTTTTTGCCGTTGTTGTAGTTCAAAGAGTACGTGATTCCTTAAGAAGAGTGGACCCAATTGGGACTGAAGTGCGAGCCTTGGCCAATCGCACACTAAGACGGAGGCAGTATTCTGTTCCTGCACCAAATGCAATGTGGCACATAGATGGAAACCACAAATTAATACGGTATTTTTCAAAACTGTTTTTAAATACTTGAACAAATGAAACATTGAGATTTTCTACCCACTCCAAATCTTTTCACCTTTGTACCATACCTTTTTTGTGTCAAATAAGCTGTGCATGAACCTTTTTCAATTAGCTATCTGATGCCTTATATATTTTAGATTTCTCTTTCCATCTTCTCTCCCTTTTTGACCAAAAGCTGGAGATTTGTCATTCACGGTGGAATAGATGGCTTTAGCCGTTTAATTGTTTATCTGTCTGCTGCAATAAACAACCGAGCATCCACAGTGTTGGAAACAGGGGCGGTCCTAGAATTTTTTTCTTGGGGGGGCAAGCTCGGGGCACAGATGGGTGGCACACCGGAATGACATTTGTTTTGTTTTTTTAAATGCTCTATGCTTTAGGTAATAATAAATGGTAGGCGGAGGTATGAATAATAGAACTATTTTATTTACCCAAATAATGCACAAAACAGTGTATCATCCAGCATTTAGTAATCTTATCTGACTGAGTAAAATGCTTTTTGTTTGTTTGAGTGGGTTGATCTGTGCTCCGGGAGAGTATACTGGTGTATCTAGTACTAGTAACCTAGTATTAGTTTCAGCAAGATAAACAAGTGTTTCATAGGTATCTATGTATCTTTGTTAACTTATAGAGATGGAAACCAACAACTGAGTTTAGTTATGAATGTTTTTTTTTTTAATTCATAACAGGTACAAAGTGCATACACATGAAAAATCCCTTTGTGAGAATTATATTCAAGTTACCAAAGTTTGACTTATATTACAAGTACACAGTTTATGTGTATTATTTACAAACAGGATTATGACAGAATACGCTTGTTTTGGTGTTGACTACCTGCAGAATGCTGAATTGCAGATGATGGGCCCTCAACCTCATCATTGGGAAAAGTTCCTGGGAAAAGTTGTATAAATTACTCATAATGTCAATACAAGTATAACATCAACTCAACTTTTAATACTTATTCAAATGTTATCGATTTTAAAGACACCCTGCTTCCTTTCTTGACATTGTGGACATATCCTATTCACTTCATTTAAGCGTCTTATGTTATAGGCCACTTGTCTATCCATTAGCTCATAAAACAACAACCACACTTCCATTCAGCACCAATAAAGAGCATTAAAATAGACATAAAGTAATAAAACAGAATTTAATGAGATTAAATTAATATTGCCCATTCCACAGTCCAGAACAAAGCAGAGGTGGTGTGCGACTTTGAGTGTGACTGATTCAGGATGCAGTGACTGTAGTGATGGTGAGGTGAAGCCTCATGAGGCATTGAACCACTTGAGCCAACTGGTTCGAGAAACGGTTCATTTCTCGAAGCTTCATGTGCACACGAAACCACCTACTGGCCAAATGTACAATCACAGGCAAGCTGTGTCTGAACCACGTGTGATGCATTGAATTTTTGTGTCTGTTATGTCTGTTGGGAATGACTATGAATTGCAAAAAATGAATGACCAAATAATTTCTGTACATAAATTATATTTTTTTTTTGTTTTTTTTCTCACTTATTTATGATTATTTTATCGGTACTGATGCCAGTGGTTATGGGGATGCTCCAAACAAATTTTGTTGTTAACTTTGTTCAACAATGACAATAAATAAATAACTTGACTTGATAACTATGTGTATGATACATTTTTTGAATGTATTCTGTTTGTGCAATTTTTTTCTGAAAATGGCATGGGTGTAATCAGGCAGATGACAGTGAAAGTGATTTGTGGGACTTGGAAAAGGGCATAGATCAGGGGTGCTCACACTTTTTTAACATGCAAGCTACTTTTAAAATGAGCAAGTCAAAAAGATCCACCTCCTATAAAACAGGAAAAGTCATTCAGAAATATATTTGTAGTCCAATGATAAAGAAAGAAAGAGGATTAAATGGGTCAACATGTTCCCATGTGCATTTATGCTCATCATTGCACAGAAAACCCATGGTTTAAAATTGTTTAGGTTATATCTGCCTATGTTTGATTTTATCAATAAAAGTGTGTTTACGTTAAGATGTTTTGCTGTATAGTTTTGTGTTTTCCAGCGCATAGGTTAGGGATAAAGGTGTGTGTGTGTGTGTGTGTGTGTGTGTGTGTGTGTGTGTGTGTGTGTGTGTGTGTGTGTGTGTGTGTGATGCAGACGTTTTGCCAGCAGCATCTCTCAGGATCTTCGGCGCGTCTGCAGTGCGTGCGCACTTTGAAGCACATTTTCTAAGCGAGGCGTCTCCATCAGTTTACGCCAGGATTGCAAGCTCACGCGACAACCCCAGTAGTTTTGCGTGTAAAACAACAGTGAAACTGTTTTTCCTGTCCCTGTCTGGTCTTTATTTGATCTGAATAGTGCCGAAGCCGATACGTCACATTTACCCTGGACACCCTTGTCCAGGGTGTCCCCTGCCTTCGCCATAAGACAGCTGGGAGAGGCTCCAGCAGACTCCCGTGACCCTTAGTTCGGGACTAAGCGGGTATGGAAAATGAATGAATGAATGAATGTAAAGCACAGCACATATAAGAACAAAATCCAGCACATCGTACATTATGACCAAAACCAACCAGATCCACCGTGTTTTCTAATCCTGCCTGAACGATTCTACCTGCTGTAATTGACGCGGATCTCTCTCTCTCTCTCTCTCTCTCTCTCTCTCTCTCTCTCTCTCTCACTCCCTCTCTCCCTCTTTCTCTCCATGCGATCGACCCAAACTCCCTTCGCAATTGACCAGTAGATCGCGATGGACGTAATGGGCACCCCTGGCATAGATGCTTGTGTAACATGGACGTTGATGTACAGGACAGGGGGCTCCATCCTATCACCTCTCCTCTCCTCACTCTCTCCCTAAGCTCTCAAAAATATCTCCAAACTAAACGCTATCTAGTCTCAAACACTCCAAACTATAAACACTATCCAAAATCTAGTAATCCAAACTCTCTCCAAATCTCAGTTGACTGCAACTCTCCTACAATAACCCCCATTTTGAATGGAGCCTGAGGGGTCTATATAAACCGTTAAAATATGAATTGCAGATATATATATATATATATAGGTCCACTTTTCTGCTGCAGCTGGCCATTTTCATTTTACACCGTCCAAATTTACAGCTCAGGGCGCTGGGACGAATTCCAAATTGTGTGCAGATACAGGCCTACACTTCAAATAATTATGAGAAAAATCCAACGTCAAGAGAGCACTTCCATTAGGAAATAGTCAACATGAAATTCCGTCTTCTACTGACACCTGCTGGTCAAATTGAATAGTTGCAAATATTGTGAAGAAGTTGTCATCTAATTCTAATCCTAAACAATATGGCCATTCGAAGTGAAGTATTAAGACAATTAATCAGGTTTGTAGTGCTTGATTGAACACATTCATCCCGTTCCAGTGCACTAAAACCCACTTCCCTTCAGGACCGTGTCAGCGAAGCCAAAACTTCCTTGAGTGACGCTGTTTCCCAGCATGCAATTCGAGCTAGCGATTCACAATACTATTTCATCACAAACATGGATGTAAAAAATAAAAAGGGACGAAAAATGAAACTTCAGGAACACCAACCAATACATTGCAATACAAGCAGAACTGGGCCGAAGTTTTATATTATGTACACCATAATCCAGCCTTCTGGTGGACAAGCCATACTATTTAATCCGTGTCCTCCTATGGCACTTCCGTGGGTGGAAGCTCGTCGTAGAGGTCACGTGCTGGTTGCACGTCACTCCACCGGTCACCTCGGGGAAGGTCTAAGCCAATCGGTTGAGTGAGTCAGTGAGTGAGCGAACGAACGGAAAAGGAGAAGCTTGCTGCTGGAAATAATGCGCTACAAGTGGATGTGACGTTCACTGAACCCAATTCAGACTACTCACCCTTCACTTTTTTTGTTTTGTATGAGCATTTAAAAAAAACAACATAATAATAATATGGATTTTGACCATGTATGTTTTGGAGTTCATTGAAAGAGGTTAATAAAAAATATATAATGCATATATATATATATATATGTGCGTGTGTGTGTGTGTGTGTGTGTAACTTTAACTAACTTATCTATTTCTATCCATCTATCAAACTTACTATCTAGGGATCTTGATATTGTGTTGGAAGATGCATGATCACGTGTACATGTGGACTAGCTGCGAAATTCTTATTTCGGGGTTTTCTTGTTTAGTTTTGTTTGTCGGTATGTTAATAGGGTTTGGTTCTTAAGGGAGGGGGTGTTATGACCCACGGGTGGGTCTAGGTGCCTCTATGTTTCTGTCTGTGTGTGTGTGTGTGTGGGAGTGGATGACACCTTGCAGGTGCGGTCCTGGATGTCGGCTGCTGATTGGACGCGCCACGGCTGAGAAGGAGGAGCAGTCGAGCCAGCCTGACGGTCATCCCTCCTCCGCTCCCAAGTCTGCAGTTAGTCACTTCTGAAATGGTGTTAGAGCACGCAGCCGTAGGGGTGGGCTGCCATTTTCTTTGTCCCCTCTTTTCTCCTGTTTATTAAGTATGTAGGGAGGTTAGCCTTTCTGTATTTGGCTTCTCTTTCTTTCTTTAGTTAGTTCTTAAGGCGAGCTAGTTGGAGTTTGGTTTATTATTTTGGCCTGGGCCCACCCTGAAGCCTTTGCTGCCCACCGGTTAAGTTGTTTTGTTTATTTCATTTACTGATCAATAAATGTTTTTGTTGAAAACCGCCAACTGCCGTGAGAAATTAATGAGGCTTGGGAGTGGGGGAAGGTGTCCCACATGTTGCGTCTCGGTCCCCCGAGACGGGACGTAACACAGAGTTTTCACCGTGACAGCAGGTTGAGCTCCTACCGTTTTACAAGTGACGTCGTCACGTTAGCTTGTTCCATCCCTGCTAAATTCTTTAAAGAACTACCGTTAGTAAACTTTTAAATTATAATACACTCTACACTAATTGTAATTTCCTGCCCGTAGTTCTATATTGCAACAGTTGACGGCTCATATCAGCAGATAAGCAGCAACAATCTGGGCATTGCGGGTGATTCATAAATATGTAATTTCTTATTAATTAGCCCATAAGTGTTGTACACCAGTGTGACACCAAATGCTTGTTGCTGACAGCAGTGAAGAAATGACACTCTAGTGGTTCTGCACATTAGTATAAATAGAGTGATTCTCTATCATTACATGACAGGACGGCGGCACTCTGACAGATTCCATGAACCTGGACACTGATGATCCAGACTCCGGTCCAGATGACACAACAGGCCACAGTGGAAACGGATCAGAGCATGGACTGGCTGCTGAAAGGATCCAGGTAGGTGGCGCTGTCATCCCAAGGTGTGTGGTGTGGAGGATCAGGGCCAAAGTTCCAGATGCTCACAGATGTGACTGTGGATTCAGGAGGAGTGTTTGAAGGCTGGACTCCCAACAGTGATTGGCTGCTGAGGACCTCTCAATCACAATCAGGTTTTTTAGTGGCTGTGAGATTGAAAGTGAGATTGCATTGTCCAGGTAGGAGGACAGCAGTCAGTCATGTTTCACCTCCAGTCAACACGCAGTGGTTCACATGAAGGTCCAAGAGGCCTACAGACCTACACTGAGTCTGGACGTGGCAGTACAGTTGGATCATTGTCTTTGTTGTGTTGTTTGGTCATTGTGATCCAATGTAATGTGAGAGAAGGACGAGTGCAGTTATATTGGAGTTAGTTATTTAGAGTGGAATAGAAGTTATAATGCAGAGTCTGTTTTTATGAAATGTTCTATCACCTGGCATCCATCCATCCATCCATCTTCTACTGCTGTATCTGGAGTCAGGTCTCGGGGGCAGCAGCCTCAGCAGAGACCCCCAGACTTCCCTGGACCCATTCACCTCCTCCAGCTCCTCCAGTGGGACCCCAAGGCTTCCCAGTCCAGCCCAGAGACCTGGTCCCTCCAGCAGGGTCTCCTCCTGGTGGGACATGCCTGGAACACCTCCCCAGGGAGGCGTCCCAAACAAGACCCCGAGATGCTGGAACTCCTCCCCCTGAGGCAGGGCCTCCCCACCGACCCAGAGAGGGCAAACCACCTCATATCTTTCATTGATTTATCTGTTGGTGATTAATTATAATGTATCATTTATTTTATTTAAATTATATTTGAACTGAATTGGATTTGTTTGTAAAAGTGAGATTTATTTTCATTGATTCATGTGGTTTATGTTGAGACCTAGTGGAGAAGTGGGTATGGCCTACAGAAGGTTTGAGTACACAAGTTATTCAGATATGGAGAATCCCCATGGCAGGACTTCAGGAGATATATAATCAAAGTGTTAAAGCAGCAGAAATGAAACGTCAGTTGAGGTCAAGGTCACACAGGTTGTGATGGCTTTTATTGTCAGAATATTGAATCATTGAAATATAATGTTTGAGCGCGTAACAAAGTTAGGACGATATAACATAATCACATAAAATAAATGATCTGGTTTCCTTCTGATTCATTGACGTCCTTCTGAAATCTCCACAAAAACATCTGGCAAGCATCAAAACCATGAATTATTTTGAGGGAAACTTCTTTTGTCTTACTTATGATTCAATTATGATTTGAGTTCCCATCACAGGTGTTGTGAATCACTTTATCTTTTCCACATGATTTCCTCATTTAAGATCATGAAGCAGAAATAAAGTCTCTTGAAAAGTATTTTTCACCTCCAAAATGAAGATGTTATAGAAGTCTGAAGTGAGAGCAGAGCAGTGTGTTGTTGATGTGTGGAACCTTCATGCTGAGATGTTCCAGCCGTGGATGATGAGAGCAGAAGCAGTGGTTGTGTTGCTGCTGCCTTCACTGAGCAGCTGCTCCAAGTCCTGCTTCTTCCACTGAGGATTCAGCTCCACCAGTGGCTTCTGGGACGTCTCTCCCAGTAACCACAGCAGCTTGTAGGGAGAAGCAGTCCGCCAGCCACCAGGCTGCACTGGGGTCAAAGGTCGTGACACACCCACACAATGTTGGTGAGTGCAGCTTGCTGTTTGGCTCCACTGGTTGTAGTTCTGTCAGCCACCTCTAGATAGAGCTCTCCTCTTCACTCTCCTCATCCTCACCACCACCTGCAAAGATAAGAAGAGACAGCAGGAGTCAGGACTCACGGTCCTTGAACGCATCATCACACAGACGTTGACTGTTGATGAAGATGATGGAGTGACTGGTGAGAAGAAGCAGACTCTCAGTCACATGTCAAGTGTGGAACATCAGAAGGTCATGTGACCATGGAGTGTTGGACTGATACTGAGGCCTGATCAAGATGAACTGATCAATAATTGAGTGGTGAACTGAGAGAAGAAGCAGTTTGGCAGCAGATGTTGGATGAATGAGGAGCAGCTGGACGTCACCATCCTCCTCTCACACTGTGACTGGGAACACTGGACCTCTGCTGTGGGATCAACTGGCTTTGGTGCTGGAACCATCATCCAATGGTTCCAAACCAGTACTAACCTCACACTCTCCAGTTGATGGTCACTGCTGTAGACAAGATCCATCAGTGGCTTCACTGATGACTCCTTCAGGGGGTTCATATTCAGGTCCAGCTCTCTGAGGTGGGAGGGGTTGGACTTCAGAGCTGAGAGCAGCCAATCACAGCTGAGCTCTGACAAACTGCAGTCAATCAACCTGAATAGAGAATAAATGATGGAGAGTTTATAATGATGGAGCGTTTTTCCAGGGTGTCATCACTCTGAAAATCAAAGTGAAACGTCGACTTCAGGATCTGACACTACAGAAAATGTCACCTTGAAATTAAATCCTCAGTCCAAAACTAATGTGTGTTGAAATGATGTTTTGTCACATGACCACTGATGACCTGTTTTTCCTTTTCCTTTTCCTTTTTTTTTTTTTTTTTTTTACTTCAAACATGAACAGAATGAAGTTTTCATATTCTGGATGTCATTTTGAGATGAATCAACCTTCAGTTCAATGTTTATTCAACATGTGTGATGAACTGTGTTTGATGCTGAAACCATCATCCACTGGTTCCAAACCAGTACTGACCTCAGAGTTTACAGTTTACAGTCTGGACTCTGCAGAAAACCACTCAGCTCCTTCACTGATGAATCCTGCAGCTGGTTCCAACTCAGGTGCAGCTCTCTGAGGTGGGAGGGGTTGGACTTCAGAGCTGAGAGCAGCCAATCACAGCTGAGCTTTGACAACCTGCAATACTCCAACCTGAATAGAGAATAAATGATGGAGAGTTTATAATGATGGATGAGTTTTTTCAGGGTGTCATCACTCTGAAAATCAAAGTGAAATCGACTTCAGAATCTGACACTACAGAATAAAATGGGAGAGGGAGGGCGAGCGAACGAGTGCTGCACTGTGGAGTCCATTACTGGCTCTTGATGATGTTGGTGTCTGGGCCCCCTTGCACCAAAGTAGGATTGCGTCATCCAAGATGAGTCACTAAGCCTTCAGCGTTCAACCAATCCACAACACGTGTGTCCAGGCTTCATGGGTCGCACTAAAAGCCATCCAGGATGAGAAGACACGGATCCATCAAGCCAGGTGAAAGCTATCCTGGATCAGTGCGCAATGCTCGCGGCTTCCTTCCATAGACCCCCGTTATGGAGCTGGGATTGACGGATTGGCCATCTTTGACCTCCTCAGAAGCCTCCATGAGGATTTGCGCCTGGGACGGGGATTCAGACTCTCTACCGTCCAGTGTCACAACAACAACCTCATGTTACTCTTTGATGTGTCTTCATGTTTCTATAATAATAATAATAACAATAAACTTTATTTATATAGCACTGCTCATACACAACATGTGCAACCCACAGTGCTTAACAAAACAAAACAAAACAAAACAAAGAAAGGTAATAATAATAATAATAAGAAGAACAACAATCATAATAATAACAATGAGAAAAAATAAAAAGCTCCACTGCCCCTCCCCCCACCCCATACGGACCCACCCCTCCCCACCAACGCACACAGACAAACGCCCACCCCCATATTCACACAGACATTAGATAACACGGCTTGGCACTGAAGAATCTGATGAGGAAAGGCCACTATGGGGAGCCGTCCACACAAGGGGGCACCATGGCCTGCAGCGCCCCTATGGGCAGACCAGGCGTAGCTCCCACCGTGAAGGGCCCCCCATGAGGAAACACTGGCACTAAAAGTATAAAAGGGAGAATAATCATAATGAGAAATAAACCAAATACATAAAAATAAAGTGTGAAACAGTGGCATAAAAATGGGTAACCATTATAAAAGTATAAAAATCAATTGAAGGTAATAAAAGGCATAAAAATAGTAAAACGGCATAAAATTAGTGGAGTAAGAGAGAGAAGAGTAAAAGAAGTCAGTTAAACGGCAGGTTAAAAAGGTACGTCTTGAGCCTCCCCTTAAAAATATCAACAGTCGCTGCGGCCCTGAGGCTCTCTGGCAGGCTGTTCCACCGAGTAGGGCCGTAATGGCTGAAAGCAGCCTCACCATGGGTTTTTTTTTGACTCGGGGAACAGTTAACAGGCCAGTGCCAGAAGACCTAGGATATGATGAAAGCAGGTCAGTTAGATAAGATGGGCCATGACCGTTGAGACATTTAAAAACTAATAAGAGAACCTTAAAATCAATCCTGAAGCGGACGGGGAGCCAATGCAGTGACTTTAAAAGCGGTGTAATGTGTTCCCTTCCTCTGGTCCTAATCAGCACACGTGCGACTGAGTTTTGTAGTATTTGTAGACTGTAAACACTCTTTTTGGGAAGACCAGAGAGCAGGGCATTGCAATAATCTAGTCTACAAGAAATAAAAGCATGCATTAGCACCTCCGTGTTGGCCTGAGAGAGGAACGGGCGGATTCTGGCTATTTTCTTTAGATGATAAAAACCTATCTTTGTAATATTTTTTTATATGTGGAACAAAGGTGAGCTCAGAATCAAAAACAACGCCCAGATTCTTTACAAATTGCGAGGGTTTAAAATCCCGACGTTTTGGTAAAAGTTCCTCTCTCCGGCCTTCAGGACCAATAACTAAAACCTCAATTTTGTCCTGGTTAAGCTGTAGGAAATTCTCTGCCATGAGAATGATTGATATCTAAAATACAGTTTAAAAGGGCATCAATTGGCGCTGTGTCATCAGGAGACACGGCAATGTACATTTGTGTATCATCAGCATAGCTGTAGAAGCTGATGCCGTGTTTCCTTACGACGTCCCCCAAGGGAAGCATGTACAGATTAAAAAGAACCGGACCTAAAATTGACCCTTGGGGGACCCCACATCTAATTTCATGCATTCTGGAGGAGCACGTATCCATACTTACAAAGAAACATCGATCTGTGAGATAAGAACGAAACCAGTTAAAAACAGTACCTGACAGGCCCACCAGGTTTCTGAGTCTATTTAATAAAATATGGTGATCTACTGTATCAAAAGCAGCGCTTTGATCCAGTAGCACCAAGACTGTCAGCTTCTGAGAGTCTGCGTTACACCTGAAATCATTGACGATCTTTAAAAGGGCTGTCTCAGGACTGTGGTTCTTTCTAAAACCAGATTGATAATTCTCTAAAATATTGTTTGTATTTAAAAAGTAATTTACTTGGTTAAAAAACAATTTTTCTAAAATCTTACTTAAAAACGGTAAGTTGGATACAGGTCGGTAGTTATTAAAAATGTTTGGATCCAAGTTGCTCCTCTTCAAAAGGGGCCTCACCACCGCCGTTCTAGAGGCAGCAGGGAAAACACCCGTCTGAAGAGAGCAATTGACAATATATAAAATCTGCTCCTCAAAGAACCCATAAAGTGACTTTAAGAGTGACGTGGGAATTGGGTCTAAAAGGCAGGCTGTGTTGTGGGCTTTACTTGGGAGAAAACTCGACCAAGTGTCCTTGCATCAACTAGAGCAAAACTCTCCAGTGTTTCCTCAGATAAAAGTGGTTGTCCAGATGTGTAGAAAAATTGATTTTGATTAATTAAAATACTGGACCTAATGACATCAATTTTACTTACAAAGTGGTCTGCAAAATCCTCACAGAGGGCATCTGTTGGTGTCTGTACGTCCTGATTAAAATTTGTATTGGTTAAAAGATTGAAGGTAGAGAAAAGAAATCAAGGGTTTTTGCTATTGTTTGTGATGAGGTTGGAGAAATGGGTTATTCTTGCCTGTTTGACAGTTTTATTGTAAGATTTGAGTAGATGACGAAATGTTTCATAATGGACAGTGTTACGAGAGTTAACCACTAGATGGCAGCCAAGTTCCATGCAATATGCAGAGACATCTAGTGCGAGTTGATGACGTTGGCTTCCGGGTGTTTTACCTGATGAGCACTGTTCTAACCATAGATATATACAGAAGGCGAGATGTCTTATCCGCGCTGCTGGCCAATGGAATCGAACGTCCGCACTGGCGGCCATCTTGCCACAGTCACCTCGCTCCGCCCCTCTCACTCATAACTATGTATTCTTATTGTGCATGTTCTTTTAAATAGCCCTAAATTGCTCTATTTTCAACCGAATTTCGAGCGGTTTGGTTTGTTACAAAGGTTATAAGCATAGTTATGATACTGCATACTTATTAATGATTTATAACCATCGGCTTTCATGTGAAAATAGCAAAAACACGCACACACCCATATTTAATAAAAACATATACGCTAAACGCTAAACTAAACAAACCAGCACTAAATCGTAACATTAATCAAACAGCTCCAACAATATCTTACAGATGAAATGTGATCCTACAAGCTTTTGTTTGTGGACAGCGACGATTGCTGCAACCATAAGCGGCACAGAAGTTTGGCATTTTTTCAGTCACCGATTTCCTGTAGAAACCATAATGCATGATGCTGTAGCAAAGCAATCCAATTGTAAATCATTTGCGAATTAAGTTAAATGATATGGAAAAAAAAGCTATTCTGTCTCTCCATAAGTCAAATTGCTTGTTTTATTTACACCTACCAATCCTAATCCCTTTTATCACAACAAGAAAAAAGACGGCCTGTAATCTCAGGTTGTCACCGTTCGACTCTGAATCAAACAGGTGGGGGATGAGATATCAGCAGCTCTAGTTCATTGATCACCGTGTCTCTGCTGCATAAACTGATGAGACTGCGTTCATGCAGCAGCAACGTTATAGGAAACGCACCTCAGCGAATAACTACAACCGACACCACAAATATTGTATGTGAACAAAATACTAGTTTGTCCTGAAATAGCTGTTGGCTATACTTAACTTAAGAAATGAAAATCTTAGTGGTCTCAGTCGTATTAACTTGTGCAGATAGGCTGCCATAGCACCATTGTGTTTTTTTTCTAATAGAAAGCTGCACTCTCAACATGTTCAACCATCCAGAATTATTGCTACGTTATGAACGTTTGTAAGAAAGCAAACCGTGTGCAAAGCCGTCATGTTTTCAGCGAGATCAGAGTGTTAATGTTTGTTCAGGTCACTCACGTTCCCTCACATTCACTACATCAGACCGTGACTGCCTGACTGTGGAAAGATGGCGGCCAGTGCGGACGTTGGATTCTGCGCCGTGAGACATCTAGCCTTCTGTATATATCTATGGTTATAACTAGCGGCCATACAATAAAAGTAGCGTATCTACAAAGATTGCATGACTGTATAAAAGAAAGAACGAAACATGGTGTCAGAAGCGGAAACTTAACGCCGCAGCTGAAGACAGAACAACAAGGCGCTATAAAGGCTGGACGTTTTTTCAATGGAGCTAAACTGCTAAGCTAATACCTGACGAACCATGGCTTTTTCGATTCCTGTACCAGACGCAATGGACATGAAGGGCGACGTATATAACAACTGGACATTCTTTAGAGCACAATGGGAAAACTATGAGATAACAACGGAACTGGACAAAAAAGAAGCAAAAGTAAGAGTAGCCACCCTGCTTACAGTAATGGGCAAAGAATGTCACATAATACAAAGACATCTTCACATGTCAGCGGAGGACAGAGACAATCCACAGAAGAATCTGGATGCACTACAAAAACACTTTGAACCTTCCAGAAATGTAATCTACGAGTGCTACGTATTTAACACTGCACAGCAGAGTCAACATGAGTCAACAGAGTAAAATGTTGCAAACCTGAGAAAGCTAGCAGACAAATGTGAATTTGGTCCCCTGCGAGATGAATTGATCCGTGACAGATTAGTGCTTGTGACTAAAAATGCAAGTACACAAGCACTCATGTTACGTGAATCAGAACTCACACTTGCCAAAGCAATAGACATGTTTAGAGTCAGCGAACTAGCACAAATTCAAAATAAGATAATAACTGGTGTGGAACAGGAGAATGTACACTTTGCACATGACAAACGCTCAGAGATGCACCCCTCATTTGCACCTCAGCATAATTACAAAGAGCATATGGGACATGCAAACAAAGATAAACGCCCAAATAATAACCTCTGTCGTTACTGTGGAGCAGTGCATGACAGAATGAAATGCCCTGCATTTGGCGTCATCTGCAAAGCCTGTGGAAAGAAAAACCACTTGCCACTGCAAGAGTGTGCAAACAAGCCCAGTGCAAGACACGGGTGAACTTTCTTGGAGAAGACAGAGTAGAGGAGGAAGAAGAAATGGAAGAGGTGTGGTTCCTATCAAACATAAACGCTATGGAACAGGGAAACGAGAAATGGCTTGTCAACCTCAAAGTAACACCGTACATGACTGAACCAGTATCATATGACCCTAGCCATACAATCATGTCAATTGGACACAGGAGCCACAACCAACGCCATAAGCTTCAGAGATCTCCAGCTCATCACACAAGATGGTAATCCAGACATACCAGCCAGCAAAGCCACCATTAAACTGTATGATGGGTCACAAGTGAAACTAGCTGGGTTGTGTCACCTCAAAGCTGACCATGATGGACAAACACACGACCTGAAGTTTCAAGTTATGCACACGTCACAAATGCCTCTGCTTTCTGCAAAAACATGCAAAAGACTCAACTTGCTATTTCATACACCACACAGATATGTCATCTACAGCGGTCTCACGCAGCACAACAGGGACAGATATGCATTTCACAACCACCACAGAGGACATCATCTCAAAATACAACAACGTGTTTGAAGGCCTTGGCTGTCTTCCTGGTGAACTACACCTCGAGGTGGACCCCGACATTAGGCCTGTGCATCAGGTGCCACGACGAATTCCCATTCCGCTCAAACACAAAGTCACTGAAGCCATACGATCCATGGAGAAGAATGGCATCATCAAAAGAGTCACAGAGCCAACACAATGGATCAGCAACATGGTTGTCATAGAAAAGCCAGGAAAGCTGCGCACCTGCATTGATCCCAGCGCACTCAATAAAGCTCTACGGCGGTCACACTACCAGATGCCAACAATAGAGGAGATACTCCCAGACATTGCAAAAGCAAAAGTATTCTCCGTGCTTGATGCCAAAGATGGCTACTGGCAAGTCAAACTTGAAGAAGAGAGCAGTTATCGGACCACCTTTTGGACCCCGCTTGGCAGATTCGGGTGGCTAAGGATGCCTTTCGGCATAAAACCAGCTGCAGAAGAATATCAACGCAGGCAACATGAGGTGTTGCAAGGCCTGACCGGTGTAAGTGTCATTGCAGACGACATTCTTCTCTACGGCTGTGGAGACACTTCAGAAGAGGCACTAACTGACCATGACAGAAACCTGACTGCCTTGCTGCAGAGGGCCAGGGAGGTCAATCTAAAGCTCAATAAAAAGAAGCTGAAACTAAAACTATCCAGTGTCCAATACATGGGACATCTTCTCACCACAGAGGGCCTTCGCCCTGACCCAGAGAAGGTGGCAGCGTTTCAACACATGCAAACACCCACTGATGTTAAATCGCTACAGAGATTCCTGGGGTTTGTAAATTATCTTGCCAAATTTCTTCCTCATCTCTCAGATGTGTGCGAGCCTCTCCAACGCCTGACAGATAAGGACGTGGAGTGGACATGGCTATCACAACATGAATCTGCCGTTGACACTGTGAAGCAATTAATCACATGCCACCCAGTACTCAAGTACTACAACCTGCAGGAAGAAGTCACACTACAGTGTGACGCCAGCGAGACAGGCCTAGGTGCAGCTCTTCTCCAGAATGGGCAATCTGTTGCATTCGCCTACTGAACAGAGATATGCGCAAAGGTGGTGTACAAGCAAGGGAAGGATCTTCATGTGGCAGATTTTCTGTCGAGGACTTAACAGCCAAACACACAGCATGCCCACATGCAAACACCTGCCACCATCTATGCCATGGGCCTCACCACCAAAGACCTACAACGAGTCGACCACCTCGCAGACACGAATATTTCAACAGCTACACTGGAGTCCATTAGAACTGCCACAATCAAAGATCCACTATGTTGTGCACTCCAGACTTACATATTGAAAGGGTGGCCCACAGCTACACAAGCAGTAGCTCCAGAACTACGACCTTTCTACTACTCTGACGACTGGGAACTAGATGAACTTTCAGACACAACTAGTGATGTTCTCTCTGACACGGGGCTTCGAACCACGCCCCACAACTCGGTAGGGTTTTTTTCTGAAGCGCTGCTCCGGAGCTTGCTTCAAATCACGTGACTGATGACGTTTGAACCACTTCACTGCTTCATTCAGACTGAATCAGCTGGCTGGTTTGGTTCAGTGGGTGAGGCTTTGAAAGACTGGCAGGTCTCAGTTGAGTTTAAAATGGATGAAACGGCGCAATGCGTTGCCTATCTGGTCGATACCTTTTGGATTGATTTGATCAGCTTTCGTATTGCTTTCGGTTTGCTTTCTTATTGCTCTGCAACGGAACCAACCAGGAAGAGATCTCAAGTCTGGGAGCATTTTGAAATCGTGCCGCCGAACAAGGTCATTTGTTACAAGCGTATTACTCAACTTATTCATACAATAACAAATAAAAGCCCTGAAAATGCTGAGTCAGCTGTGCGCCGGTTAAAATCTGAGTGTGCAGCATTGTTGCGGAATGTACCGCATGAAGAGGAGCCGCCATCTACTTCGAGAGCACAGCCAGAACCAGCTGCATCTTCCCAAGGTACAAAAATTATAGAATTTGGATCAATAGACTTTATTTGTATTTTTTCATGTACAGACTAAACTTTATCTAATGTTTCATTTTCAGCCATTGACCTGTGGAAGCTGTTGGACCGGGACGCTGAAGAAGCGAGGGCATCCAGCAATGCTACTGCTGATGCCATAGTGGAGATGCAGTGTTATCACAGGACCCTCTGGTGTACTGGATGACACACAAAGCTGTATACCCAAACCTATACAAGCTAGCAAATGAGTACCTGCCTGGCAACACCAGCATCCTCTGTGCCCTGCGAGAGGGTGTTTTCGAAAGCTGGGGAAATAGTTTCCGAAAAGAGAAACACCCAAGCACCTTAAGCCCATACACCCCATCTGTACATAAAATATATAGAAAAAAGAAAAAGGAAAAAATGTAGGGACAACAGTCAAACAGACAGCAGACTCGAGCACATAGTTGGTGACAGGAGGGAAGGGGCTTCAGAACTAGAAGGGGCTCCAGTGTTGACTGATGTGCCAAGTGTCCCCCAATCTGGACATTTAGGCCTCAAGCAGACCAGAACCAGATCCAACATAAAACCTCCTGAGAGGTACCGCAAAGACTTTGTTGTTTAAACTTTCTGAAGAAGGAATGTCATCTCTTGTTTATTTCTGTGCCACTTTGTTCATGTGGACTGTTCATTTTTTTCTAATGTTTAGGAGAGTGAACTAGTCATTTCTGTTTAACCTGTAGCCAGCTATTGTTGTTGCTGGCCACGTAACTCTCATCCGGTCACTATTGTCCAACTGCTTTCTTTCCATATGTTAAAGGAGATGTTACGAAAGTTAACCACTAGATGGCAGCCAAGTTCCATGCAATATGCAGAGACATCTGGTGCGAGTTGATGACGTTGGCTTCCGGGTGTTTTACCTGATGAGCACTGTTATAACTTGCGGCCATACAATAAAAGTAGCGTATCTACAAAGATTGCCTGACTGTATAAAAGAAAGAACGAAACAAGGACAGGAGTTGGGGAAAGAACACCTCACCCCATCAACAACCACAGAATCAACGAGGCATACGTCCCTGTCACTGTCCCGCCACAAGGGGCGAAACGTCAATGAATGGTAGTTCATGGTTGATGACCCTGCAGCTGACCCGTGGGCACCGAAAGAAGTGCGACAGGCAGCAATGCCAAGCAGGAAATGTCTCCTACCTGTACATTTACAGTAAGTGATAAAATAGCTATATTGCATTTATTTTTCAGTGTTTTAAGAGTCCTTTCATTAAAAAGCTAAATACCATGAAGACACATATTTTGTGGAAACACACCCACTTCCACATTCAGGTGGAGGTCCTCCACCCCCGCGAGATGTCCCGGTGTTGAAACTGTAGGAGGCGGCGACTCTCACTGGAAGTGTCGGGACTGTTCTTCGCTGTAGGGGAGCGCTCCTCGTGGAGCAACTCTACTTCCGGTGTAGGGAATGCGTTATGCAGCGTTTTTTCTTTTGCATGTGTTTTCTTGCTTTGCATCGCTCCTCTGATGAAGTGAATGTTTTTATGTCCTGCAGCGTGTTGTTTTTTTGTTTTGTTTTTTTTGCGTTTGCACCACGATCCTCTTTTTGTACCGTTGTAAACTTGTATTTGTGTTTGTGACTTTGCGTCGTTTCCGTGCTCAAATACGCGATTGTCCCGTATTTGGCAACTAAAAAAGCTGTCCCGTAATGAACTGAGACGGGACGCACTTGACTTTGTCTCCACTCCGCCGCTCCGGCAACCCCAGTGTCCACGCTGAGAACTCTGTCCTCCGCAGTTCTTGGCATTTCGGCTCGCAATCCCAGAGGTGGGCAATGGGCATTCATTGCTGAATGTTTAACCCCCCCTCCTTTGGTTGTGGTTTATTTGGTGTAGACAACTGAGTTTGTCTGTTTTTGTTGTTGGCGTCACCACTTTCTTTGGTTGCTTTTGTTTTCTTGGTAAAATTTTGGTGAAACTTTGGGTTTTCTATTGAGTAGTTTGATTTCCTTTTTAGTTCATTACTATTTTGTTCCCCAGTGATCGTTACCTTTTGTTTTGTGTGTGTGTGTGAAGACTAAAGAACATTTTTCTTTTGTTTGAACTGTTTAACGCTTGCCTGAGTGTCTCAATGTATTAGTGTATTCATTGTGTTCTCTTTTCTTTTGGACAGGAGTTGGCGTAGCGTGCGGCAAACTGCGTCGGTGGTTCCCCTTCACTTTGCTTTATTTTGCACAGCACGAGGGAAATTTTGCTTTGTAGTGATTCCCTTCGCTTTGTTTATTCCCTTTTTTCAGTTTTTCTTTGTTTTTTCTTTAGCCTTTCCGCTCGGCTACGTCCAGCCCTGCTCCCCTTATTTTCTTATGATGTTGAACAATCTTTTTGGTATAGTACTTATTTTTTTTGACACTCACTCAGGCAGCTAAACCTGGTCTTATTGTTTTTTTTAAAAAAAAATTTCCTTGGTGTGTTTAAAAAAGAGTCAACTATTTTAAATTGTGATTGAATAAAGCTGTTTCTTTGGAAGTCCGTCTCATCCTCTCAAATCTCAAAGCGTAACGAACCTGTGTAGCCCGAGGAATTTTTATTATAGTCTATTTCCTGGGGTGCAACTCCCCAGGTGGCGCTGTCAGGCAACATAATATATAACATATTATAGAATTATATAATCCCTATATATGAATTCACATGATCATGGGTGTTATGATCAATGCTCCCTCTAATTTTCCATGTGTCTGGGCATCCAGACAAGCTCCTTGAGCACACTGAGGACCACTGTGGGCAACATCAGATGTGCACGCTGTGGCCACACACCAGTATCACACCTGTTCAAAACCTTGGATCATAGCAAGTTACATGGCTTATTAAAAGAATCAAATTCCAGCAGCAATTTTCATGAGTTTACTTTGAATAGAAGTGATTTGGCCCACTTTAAATGAAAAAGAGCAAAATCTTGTTGTTGATGAGATGTGTAGTGTGTTATATGTGAGAGTCCTGCTTTAACCATAGGAAGAGTCCTGCTTTGGCCTGGCTGAGGGTCATGTTGCGTCAATGTGCAATGGCATGCGCGTGATAGATTGAAAAATAAGCCGAAGTGATAGCTCTTCTCTGAATAGACAAGTTAAGCCAGTGTGCTGCAGTTAGCCAGTGAAAATAGAGCGGAGTGGCACCTCTTCACTTTGTTACGCAATCTATGTCAGCGCGGTGCTGCAGCCTGGAAACTTTCTCTGCCTTTTGGACTCATACGGTGCAGCTGGAAGAAAAAAAAAACATCATTCCGAAGGCGTAGCGGTGCGCCGCCTAATAAAAGCTCTAAAATTATTAATTAATACGTTTCTGTTGAATTTTATTTTATGTGCTACATAGATTTCCTTGTGCGCTGAGAATGTGCAAGTAGTGCGCGATTGCGCAAGCAAGCAGCTTAGAGGGAACATCAACATCCAGCAGGTGGACAACAGTCACCAGGAGCACCAACAGGAAGTGGCGTACAGGCCCCGCCCACCCTGTGATTGACAGCTGGAGACACTGGGTAACAAACGTGAAGACAGAAGAAGAATCAAAGGTGAGAATTCAGCTCAGAGTCTCTCTGACGACTTCAGTCACACTTTCATCAACTCAGCTGAAGAACCTGAAGGAACATAAAGTCCAACATGTAGCGGCTGAGTGAAGGAGGTCTGGACTCTGTGGAGGAGCTCCATGGTTCCAGAGACGCTGTAGAAGGACAGAAGACCTGCTCTGTGGTCCAGGTACACTCCCACTCTGGAGGACCGAGGACCTGAGACACGAGTACTGATGTTGTTGTGACGAAACCAATATTCACCTGGGTAACAATATAAACTCCAGGATTTGTCATTTGCTGTGTCTCAATTCAGGTTCTGCACCCTTGAGACCGAGTGTCCTCCGTCTGAAAGAAGCATTCTTAGAGTTCCCAGCCTAGAAGGACGGACCAAACCCCGCCTCCCCGGTAACCACTCGGGGCGGTCTAGCCTTCGGCGTATTTCCTCGTTTCGTCACCGCCGTTCCCTCCTGCTGGCCAACCCCGGAAGTGACGTTTTTATAGTATCACGCTAACCATTGGTTCGCCATCTAACGATGCCGTTGAATGTTCAAATAAATAAAATCCTACGTTAAAAACTGGATACTTTATGTGAAACGTCAATATTTAGATTTATATGTCGTGCCTTAACCAGTACATGCCGCTAATTTCAGCTGACTTCCCAGGATCCCACGATGCTTTGCAGCAGCACGCAAAGCATCATGGGATACCCAAGTACGCGAAGGATAGTAGCGGTGTATCCTTGGAATCGGCTAAAACGAGTGCGTATTTACGAGTGCGCATTTTGAGCGTCCTAAACACCCTCGGGAATTGGGACAAGCCTTCGCGCAGTGCGATGACGCAACTTCCTTTCAAAATGCGCACTTCAAGGATGCAGAACCTGAATTGAGACACAGCAATTGAATCCAAATCTACTTTCCTCTGACCTTCCTGCTCTGCCGATGTTCCTGTAGGCCACTGCTACACCAACCCCCTAAAATAAACCACAGAAGTCACTCCCCCTTCTCCACTCAACCTCCCAGTAACATCGTCCAGTCACACCTTCTCTACTCAGGACCTGCTTCTTGTCAGTGAATCTGTCTGGATGATCACAATAAGACTGAACTTCCTCCATGAATGTCACTTTTCTGTTCTCCTCAGATAATAACAGACGTTTGTGCACTCTGCAGAACTTGCTGTATTTCATCTCTCAGCTTGGTCACAGCTGCTGCCACGTCCTCAAAGTATCTCAGAGGACGGATCTCCAGGCTGGAGGAGTCTGGAGACGGACTGAGTGCTGGCAGTGAGGAGAACCTGTGGAGAAACTGGCTGTGGTCCAGTGTGTGTGAGATCTTCTCCAGCTCAGCGTCTCTCCTCTTCAGCTCCATCATCTCCTGCTCCAGCTTCTTCTCAAGCTCTTTGACTCCACTCACTGCTGCCCCCTGTGTGGATCTGACCTGCTGCTGCACCTCAGAGCGTCTTTTCTCCAGCAGACGGGTCATCTGGGTGAGGATCTTCTCGCTGTCCTTCACTGCTTTATCAGCAGAGCCGTTGATGGACTCCACCCCCTTCAGGTCTTCCTCTGTGTGCTGGATCTTCTGCTGGATCTTCTGCCTGGTCTCCTCCAGCTCTCTCTGCCTCCCAGGCCTCTGTACTGCTGCTGACACTGTCTGATGACCTTTATGTTCATCCATACAGCATAAAGCACAGATGATCTTCTGATCAGTGCGGCAGAACATCTTCATCACCTCATCATGACGAGGGCAGATGTTCTCCTGGAGCTGCTGGCTGGGTTCCACCAGCTTGTGTCTCTGTAGGGGAGCAGCATCACGATGAGGCTGGAGGTGAGAGTCACAGTAGGAGGCCCGACAGACCAGACAGGACTTGAGGGCCTTCAGTTTCCTCCCAGTGCAGACATCACAGGCCACATCTCCAGCTCCAGCATAGCAGTGATCAGCAGGAGCATCTTGGAGTCCAGTCCCCCCACCCCGCAACGAAACTTGGCACGTTAACTTTGCCGACACGTTACCGTAGCGCGACAGCGATAGCGTGCTTCCCCCCCCGCCCCCCCCCCCACCACCCCCCGTCAACGTTAGCGCAATTTCCAACCAGCACTGCAGAGAGAAAGGCAATATCCAGGTGGAGTGAAAATACATCCCAGTGCCCACCATCACAGGCATATAGACATAGATAAGATAAATTTACATAAAATACCAGAATGTTTGTCAATTTTTCATTAAAACATATTTTATTTATTTAGTTAGATAAAAATGTTTCCTCCCAGCACAATATGTATTTGTTAATTTAACTCACATTCCTGCCATCATCTTAACACAATTCAGTGTCACTTTTAAGTTGGAAAAGCATAATAATTAAATTACTTAAATGGCACATTTCAAGTAAAACAGTTGCTATTTAGTCTATTTGTGGTGGTATGTGAGTTATACTTCCCATAAAAAGACTTCCTTTTACATCAAGAATATTTACATTTTTCATAGATGACAGACATATTCTGTCAAGTTCTAACCTGAAGACCACTCTGTCTGGTCCAAAAAGAATTATATTGAATTGAGAGCAGCTGTTCTTATTTTCTCTTTTTTGAGAGAGATTTGCTCAGATTTTCAGTTGACCTGTTGATTTGATTTCTCTGATTAAAATTAAAACAAAGTCTGATATTTGGCAGCTTGTTTAATTCTTATACATAGGTATAAAATACATTTTTTATAATAACATTCACAAGTTTTCGTTGTAAAAGTCATCATTTTCATATTGGTATCTGTATTGGTATCGGGATACTAGCCTTGGTATCACCTGGTATCGTATCGAAAGGAAAAATAGTGGTATCGCACATCCCTACTTCCACACACACACACACACACACTATACTGTAAATGGCTGCAGTTTCTTTTACAAAAGTGCTACAGACGTCATTCAAACATCCATGTGTTTGTCTCATCAAGACCTATATTTTACATTTGACAGCCACTTAAAAAAAAATGCAGGTCAAAAATATGCATCATTTGCATACACAGGCATATGATGATTAGACCTCTTCTCCCTCTTTGTCAACACACAAATGCCTGCAGTTTCCTTTAGAAAAGTGCTACAGACGTCATTCAAATACCTACGTGTTTGTCTCATCAAGGCCAATATTTTACATTTGACAGCATCCTCAAAAAAAAAAAAATGGAGGTGAGAAATCTGCATCATTTGCATTGACTTCTTTCAGCAGATGTCGCCGGGCGTCGGCAGAGGACGGGGGTCAATTGCGGGCGTCGACAGGGGTCAGGCGTCATCGGGGGTCATCGGGCATCGCGTCGGCCACGGCGGCTCAGTCCCGCAAACGCTGCTTGCAGCTTTAATTTATTGTTTTGATTTAATTTAATTTATTAGTGTTAATGGCTGCTGAAAAAAGGGGATGAATAGTTCAAATTCGAGTTGAAAGTAAAATATACAAATGTTGGAAGTACTAGTAATCATTACTATGTACAGTTATGCCCATCTGTTATCTTTGTTGGGCTTGAGTTTATGATTATTTTTTTTACCCTGTGCATCTTTTGTTTTGTTAGTAGTACTTGCCATGGCTCCAACACGAATAAACATGCTGCATCCCACTAGATGGCGCATTTGCCTTATTTACAAGCACCACTGTCATCGGAGCTGATTGCTGCCACTCTCAGCAGCATGCGTCTACTAAGGTCTACTAAGATTCCACAATCTATTACACCTCGCGAGCAAAACACTATAATACTAGGAAAAGAATCCTCTATATGTCAATAAATACAACAGATTGAGTATTCATAAAAAAAATGCTTACTTTAAATAAGAAAATCCAACAAACCAACAAGTGCAACACTAAAAAGCAAACCAACAATCAAAATAATGCTTAATTGCCTTAGCTTCGTCCCACACTTATCAGCTTAGCTACTAAGAATAACACACATTATTCACCTGGACAGAAGGAGGTTCTGAGGAATGTGTTGGTCCTGGAGCTTCCTGGTCAGGATGTTCGGGAGATCCCTCGGGCTCAATGTCTGCAGCGCCAACATATTTTAGAATTGCTCCTGCAGAGACAAAGCTCATTAGATCATCAAGCAAAACAGATCAGAAGCGCATTTTCCTATTTTATTATTACAGTGATGTTGCAGTAATATAGGAAAATTAAAAATGTATTTGTTTTTAAATTAAACATTATGATTGCAGTGTCCCTTTAAAGCTTTTACCCAATTACAAAACTGTCACTTTTAAGAGTTTTTGGCATTTCTTTACACACTGTACTAGTTAAAGTAATAAAACTAAGATAAATGACCCACTGCCACAATAGTCTAAAATAGTCAACACCATGCCAAATAAAGTATTTCCATAAAATATTTCTTTGAATTATAAAACAGTAGCACATTTCTAATTAAGGGCCTACAAAATACAAACTAAGCTTAGTAAATTCATCCTAAGTTAAGGCTAAAATAACATTAAGAGTCAAATATGTGAGAGACAACTTCCACTGAACAATAACAGGGGACTGACTACAACAACAACTACAACATGCTCTCCCTCCCTCCCTGTTAGAATGTGAATAAACGGGTGTGGAGTCAATCACTCATTCCCATGGCAGGATAGGCCAACTTGACAGGACATGGTCAACTTTCATAAAACAAACAAAAACGCTGATTCATGACGAACAAATATTAGCCAGCCAGCTAACATTTATCCGACGCTAGCTAGCTGGCTAGCAGGACAAATAAACAAACTTGGGGGGGGGGGGGGGGAAACAGCGTTTCACCTCCACCTCTCCAGCCCACATAAACAAATAACTTACCTTTCCCCTTTGCAAGTTTTTCTTGATCAGTTTTCTTTTCCTTCCGTTTTTCCGCACCGCTGGGATAACTCCTTTCTGATGCCATTATGGTGTCTGTTTGTTTTTAATCCTCTCGCTAACGGGAACGAATGGTAGCTGTCAATCATTCACATCATACCTGTCGGCGTCGCCGGCCCTCCACGTCACAACCTGCGTGACAGTGCGGCAAGCCCCCAGAGTCCAAGATGGCGTCCCATTCCTTTCAATGAAGTTGCTCACCCAGCGCATGGCTCCCAAAAACTTTTTGACTTCCGCATTGATGGGATAATAGAGCATGCGCAGTTGTGTCAGTGTGGAGACCGTCACGAACCGTACGAAATTCAACCTGGAAATGAATGTATTTTTTACGGAACAACTGACGATTGTTGTTTGGAAATTTTGATGATGATGATGATGATGAATATTATTATTATATTAATAAAATAGTATTATTATAATAATATACTATTATTTGTGTATTAAACAAGTGAGCAATGTGCCACTGAATAATAAATGATAATTCTTTGAAGCAACTCTCTTTGGAAAGCAGACAAAGTAATGAAATGATTGGTCTATTTATTTCATCAGAACTAAAAAATAAAAAATAAAAACTCAACGATCTTGAAAGTTCCTCCCTTTCTCTTGCACCTGTCGACCGGTCAACTTTTGGCTTCTCTACAGTGTTCGAGAAAATGCCGACCTGTGCTGCAATTAACTGTGTCACCCAATCAACAGGCAAAGGGTGCAAAGGACCCACGTTATTTCGGTTAGAATGATTAATGAAATGACTGTAAGGAACTTTTATGCCGCTGACGTTTTTACGTACTTACGTCCGTGTGTGTGTGGCTAACACAAATTTGCAAATATTTTGTCGTCCTCATGGAATTAAACAGCACACCATGTTAATTTATCAGTGAGTGCTCTCTCTTTTCATGCAATTCATCACGCTTAACATGTAATGCTGAATCATGAAAGCTATGGAGCAAAAAATAATAATTACATAAATGACGAGTGAAATAAAATGTGTCATTCATTCAATAAAGATTTCATTCATTCATCTTCTATACCCGCTTATTCCTATTCAGGGTCACGGGGGTCTGCTGGAGCCTATCCCAGCTGTCTTAGGGCGAAGGCAGGGTGACACCCTGGACAAGTCGCCAGTTCATCGCAGGGCCACATAGAGACAAACAACCATTCACACTCACATGCACACCTACGGACAATTTAGAATGTTCAATTGACCTCACGTGCATGTTTTTGGAGTGTGGGAGGAAGCCGGAGAACCCAGAGAGAACCCACGCAGACATAGGGAGAACATGCAAACTCCACACAGAAAGGTCCCAGGTCCGGGCAGTTGAAAATGCCATTTTATTTCATTTAACAAAGCATATCATTATTTCATCATGCATTTAATTGTTTTGTGGTCCTGTGTTTTAGTGCTTCATAATTGTATTCTGTTGTCAAATTTGCCCATCAAAGTCAGATTAGTAATCCTGTACATCAGTTTAAGGAAAACCAATTCTAGGTAATGGATTGCAGATCTTGTAGTGACCTGTTACAATGGAAAGAAATGTATACATAATAAGTACGTCTGTGTGCCCGATATTTTAGCTAACACTAAACTTTCTGCACAACTGTCTGCATTGTGTTCAAGCTTAAATGAGTTAAATATGTTTGCATACCCAATTTTAAGTAAAATTACACAAAAATTTTTTTGGAATGTTTTGCTTTTTACAGCTTTCCTTTTGGGGACAGAAAAAGGTTGCACAAATGGGTGGAAAATGTGAGAAGAAAAAACTGGACACCCAATGACAACTCCAGGCTGTGTGCTCTTCACTTTGAGGAGAAATCTTTCATTTTGCGCGGTGAGAGAAAGTGCCTAACTTCAACAGCTGTACCAACCATTTTTAGTTTCTTCAAATCAGGTAAGAGCATGGCTACCAAACAAAAGGTAAGTGAGTCACACACACACCCACACACACACACACGTGATTTTGATCAAATCTTTGACCATACATATTCTAAAAAATATAAGAGGTGTCAGAGATCTTTGAAGAAGACAGTTTTCTCGTGATTCAGGAACCATGTGACAGCCATACTGTGTCTGATGTACATGTAGAGTTCACAAATGATGTAGAGATCACCAATGATGAAGAGGTCACAAATGATGAAGAGGTCAGAGCAACAATGAAGGGATTTTACATTGACTGTTCAGTTAACATGTTCAATGTTAAAATATTCACATGAAAAAAACTTGAAAATCGTTACGGCAGACGTAAAAAAAAATTTGTAAGAAAGTGTTGAAAGTTATCTTGAAATCATTTATGAGGATACTCATTATAATATTGATGAAGTGTTATTTCATGTTTTGTTGGCTGTTTCAAGGGTTTATTTAGTTTGTTGTGACACAATCTAAGGTTCAATTTGTAAAGAAATAAAAGTTCTTGTGAAAAAAGATAGTGGTCAAAGTGATATTAGTGTTATTTGTGTTTGTGTTTTTTGTAGTCTTGTCTGGATTTGTCCTGTTCGTTTCTGGTCTGTGTTTGTGTTCCCACTCTTGGCCTGCATCTTGTCGTGGTGAGTGGGCTTTTAACTAAGACAGGACAATTATATATATTGTGTGAAGCCAGCAAAATAGTCATTATGAGAATTATAACTGAAGCACACTAAATAATACACCATCAGTCACATTTTCCTTTTCTGTTATTAATCTAATGTGTGTTATGTCAAGCCTCCACAGTGGCGTGCTGCAGTCAGGATGAGACAAACAAGGTGAATGGATGGACGGATTGATGAGCCCAGCGAGCCTCCACCATCCACAGACAAGCCAGTCCCATTTTCCACCCAGAAGGATGTCTCTTCCATCTATCTTTGCCTGCCAGGGAAATGCAACCAAACATAGTAATTACAGATGGCGTTGTCTCTGTTAAAGTGACACATGGAAAAATAATAATAATAATAATAATAATAATAATAATAATAATAAAAATAATAATATATATATGTTTTGTGATTCATGTTCATGACAATAACAATCAAACAGATTTTCTTCATTCTTCCAATGAGTTTCGCAAACAAACATGGAATTTTCCCTGGATCATACAAATACGTTTGTAGATTATATAAAGGCAATTATAAAACACATTTGTTGTGGTTTTATATTAAAGCAGATAGTCAAACGTAAATGTAGCATGGTAATGTTGCGAAGACACATTTATTTTTGTTTTTCTTTGTTTCTTTAGAAGCTTTTATTTTGGTTTTCTGTGGAAGCACAATAGACAACACACATGTTAACGTCCGCTACTACGGTTCGCTCCGCATAGGTCTCACGAGCCACTTGAGAGACTTCCTCTCGAGCGTTATCTACTTTTTACATTTCAAAACACAGATCCATACCCGACTTCGACTTGAACTTATTAATCATGTCGTTTCCCACATTCAATCTTACTCGTATACATTTAAATATTCACATTTCTACTGAATAAACATCCCATAACGTTAAACGAACACTAACGTAACCGAGCGTCAACCCCGCCTCCTGGTAACCTAGCAACGGGCTAGCCGTTGTTTCCTCTTTGCTAGGTAATCACTCAGAGACGATACATTCAAAACGTAAATTTAACTCACATACCCTCGATCTCAGACTTCAATTACGAAACAGCCACACATACATTTGCTCTTATTTTCAACCATTTCCCCTTCTCACCTGTGGAAGCACAACAGATAACACACACGTTAACGTCCGCTACGACGGTTCGCTCCACATAGGTCTCACGAGCCACTTGAGAGCCCTCTGTAGCGTTATTCCCCGGGGCGAACACGACCTCCACTGGTAGAAGTGGGTAACTGCACCCTGCTCACTGATCACTCTCACACACGCCACAAACCACAACAAAAGCAGGAACAGTGCTTTGCCACAATTATGCTACATAAACACGTCCTGGTCCCCTCTGGATCCTCTTTTCCGGTCCTCGCGATCACTCTCTTGGCTGCGGTGGGCATGGTTGTGCCCGCGGTGTCTTCCTTTGTCAGGGCATTCTCTGGCCCAGTGACCCATTCGGCCGCAGATGTGGCACGCCCCCTTTTCGCCTCTGTCTCCGCTAGTCGCCCTTCGTCGGTTGTCGTTGTTCCTGTAGGGCCGTCTCGCCGTGTCACTGAGGTGCTTCATCATGGTGAGGGAGGCACGCTTTATCTTCTTGTCCTCTGCATCGCTGGCCTCCTGCAGAAGCCTCTCAGCGTGCACTGCATGACGTCGGACCTCTGTCAGCCGGGCATCTTCAATCCCCACGCAGCAGCTTGTGTTAACTGCTTTGGCGATCTGGGGGAGCAGCCCTTGTCTGAAAGCAGTGATGAGGCTGGCCGTTTGGTTGACGGCAGTCCTGATGAACGTGGCGACGCTGCGGCGTCGGTGCTGGAGTGCGCAGGGTTGTACGGTGGTAGCGTTGGATGAGGGCAGGCGGGAGGAGGGAAGACAGGCATGTCCAGGAGAGGGTCCCTCGGGCCTGTAAGAGAAGGATACAGACGATTTGGTGCATTTGAATGCTCGTGTGTGAGTGGCTCCTTTTCTCCCTCCTCTGGGGAGTGTGTGTGAGTGTGTGCACCCTCTGCCGTTATCTCTGTCACCCCTGTGCTCCAGCGCCCAGCGCTGTTCACACGTTTCTTTACTTGTTTCCTGTCCCTGACCTCTGCTTCAGGTTTCCAGAATGAAAAACACCTTTCATGATCTTTGATGATTTGAATCTCCCACCTGTTTGGGTTTTTCTTTTTTGTAACCTTTCCCTCGGCTATATTCAGTTTATCCCGGAGGTTTCTCAATTCCTCCATACTCAGTGATCCCCCCTCTGGGAAACCATACTTTTCAACCCAAACATCCAACATATCAAGACAATCTGGACCGTATTTTTTCCGCATGTCGTCCACAATTTGTCCCCCCTGGGGAACTGCAGCAGCCACTTTGCGCTGGTTCTTCCCCATCCCTGTCTAGACTTATTACTTGTAGCTGCACAGGCGTCCCTGTGCCCCCTTTTTTTACTCAGGCGCAAAAAGGTAGAGAAAAAATTCACCCCTTCGGTACTTAGTCACCAAAGGTTTTGCCCGCTCAGCCCTCACCAACCTTCTTGGATATCTGGTGAGCGGGACAGGCCCGGCCAACGCACACTCTGTACTGGGACTGCAGTGATTCACAATCACCGCCTACCCACACAGAAACGACTAACGCATGCGTTCCGTCCTGTACTGGGACCGTTCGTGGACGACAAGAAAAAACACCTTGGTCACTGTTATGTCTGGAAAAAGAACAATTACTTCTCACCCGATCTCCGGATTAGCACTTTCTCTCCAGGTTCGTTGGATAGACGTGAAGCCGATCAGATCCACTCTTAGACGCCGATCCTCTCGTCTCTGAATGCTTGGTTCGAGGTAGAGGGGGAACGAGGAGTTTCCTCCGTTCCTGGTCCCGGGCCGTCGACGTCCCAGAGTTTCACTGACGGGTCTCCAGCTATCCTGTTCGTGACACCAAACTGTTGTGGAAAAGAGCAAAGCTACCGATGCAGAAATGCTGAGTAAATAAGTAATTTAATGAACATGAAATAAATGATCGGATATCCGAGGCACAAACAAAGTACAACCAACAGAACAGATGCAACAGGTGCAACAGCTCGAATGAATGCCAGTGCGAGTGCAAAGAGAGAAGGAAGAAGAAGGTCTTTTATACAGTGGAGGCTTTGTCACCGTCAACCTAGTTAGACATAAGCTTTACTAACTGTGGCAACACAAAGGAGCAGTGTGTGGGGGGGGAGCGGGGGGGAAGATGATGATGTGGATGAGTTTACAGAATGCAAGGGGGTTATTGTTAAGGGGTAAGGATATGGACGACAACGCCACCTCAAGTTGTTTGTGGAGGAAATAAAATAATGAAAAGCACACAGGTTTCGTGTACAAATGAGCTGAGACGTGGTTTGCAAAAAAACAGACAAGGCTTTATTATAATTGAAGGAAATGCATCTAGACAGAAAGGAATCCAGGCAGTTACGAATTTAAATTAACTAAACTCAGAAAAAGGAAAACAAATTTATAAGTAAACTACCAAGACCAAAAAGACACAAGGGGGGGGGGGGGAAGCACCGTTCGACACAAACAACGTACGAACAAGGGGGGGAAACTTAAACCATAAATATCAAAGCAAATGAGCGAATCAACTTCTGAAACTCAAAAAAAAAAGGGAAAGGATCTTCAAAATAAAGGAGGCCAATGATTCAAATAAGGGGGGAGAGATGGGTCAAACAAAAGCAGGACAGGCTGACACCACACGGGGAGGGGGGGGGGCAACAGAAACAAGACGACTCACGGGATGTGATGATGGTGTTCAGGGCTGAGGCCACCGAGATATAGCAGAGCAGGTTGGATGGGGACGGAAGCCCAAGGGAGTCACCCCAATCACACGTGCACATCCCAGTGGGCAGTCAAAATTGGGTGGCGACGACACAGCAAACTAAAACCAAAAAAAAAAAGAGGGATACCACCACCCGTCCACACCTGTCGACCTCAGCCTCTGAATCACAAAAGAAAAGAAAACAATTAGGAGGGATCACGAGCGCGTATGCGAACTCAATGGTTAAGCTCACACCACCACACACACACACAAATCAGGATTAGATCGACATTTAAATAAACCAAAAATACAATTAAATCAACAATACAACAAACGAAAATTGAACAAACAAACAAAACAATTAGAAGTGGTTAGTGGCCACTACGCGCCGACTGTCACACGTCGAACGGCCGCGTATTTCAGGTCTTAATAGACGACGTGATCGGACACTTTCGGCATCAGCAAAGCAGCAGTAAGTTGACTGGTTTTTAGAGGCTGTCAGTGCAGCGGCAAAGCCAAGTTTCTTGGCGGTATCTACAAAAAAAACAAACGATGCCATTAAGTGGTTTGGTCAGCTGTTAGATGCTAGTGACGAAAACTAAAGAAAGTAAAAGACTCACCGGGAGTTGCAATAGGTGGTACATGCCGAAAGCGCCACGGCGCACTACATGTCAGACCCTAAAAATAAACCACAGTCTAAAACCAGTACTCCAAAACAATGAAAAACAAAGTCGGCAGAGGCAACCATACCTGAGGCAGACGCGGACAGGCGCACGGAAACGTGACGACGGCAACGGAAGTGACGTGACGGGGCGTCAAAGTGCAGTAATAGCCAACTGTTTCCACCCCTGTCTTTATAGCACCCCACCCCCTAATCATTGGTTGACGGGCCAGGCAATCAGTGCGTCGGGCGTGACTATGATGCCACATAATGATAGAGAATCACTCTATTTATACTGATGTGCAGAACCACTAGAGTGTCATTTCTTCACTGCTGTCAGCAACAAGCATTTGGTGTCACACTGGTGTACAACACTTATGGGCTAATTAATAAGAAATGACATATTTATGAATCACCCGCAATGCCCAGATTGTTGCTGCTTATCTGCTGATATGAGCCGTCAACTGTTGCAATATAGAACCACGGGCAGGAAATTACAAATAGTGTAGAGCGTATTATAATTTAAAAGTTTACTAACGGTAGTTCTTTAAAGAATTTAGCAGGGATGGAACAGGCTAACGTGACGACGTCACTTGTAAAACGGTAGGAGCTCAACCTGCTGTCACGGTGAAAACTCTGTGTTACGTCCCGTCTAGGGGGACCGAGACGCAATGTGTGGGACACCTTCCCCCACTCCCAAGCCTCATTAATTTCTCACGGCAGTTGGCAGTTTCAACAAAAACATTTATTAATCAGTAAATGAAATAAACAAAACAACTTAACCGGTGGGCAGCAAAGGCTTCAGGGTGGGCCCAGGCCAAAATAATAAACCAAACTCCAACTAGCTCGCCTTAAGAACTAACTAAAGAAAGAAAGAGAAGCCAAATACAGAAAGGCTAACCTCCCTACATACTTAATAAACAGGAGAAAAGAGGGGACAAAGAAAATGGCAGCCCACCCCTACGGCTGCGTGCTCTAACGCCATTTCAGAAGTGACTAACTGCAGACTTGGGAGCGGAGGAGGGATGACCGTCAGGCTGGCTCGACTGCTCCTCCTTCTCAGCCGTGGCGCGTCCAATCAGCAGCCGACATCCAGGACCGCACCTGCAAGGCGTCATCCACTCTCACACACACACAGACACACACACACACACACACAGACACAAACATAGAGGCATCTAGACCCACGTGTGGGTCATAACATCCCCTCCCTTAAGAACTAAACCCTATTAACATACCTACAAACAAAACTAAACAAGAAAAACCTCACTTCCCCCGAAATTCTTTCGCAGCTAGTCCACATGTACACGTGATAATGCATCTGCCAACACCTTATCAACCCCCCTTCTTGTGGCAAATCTGGAGATTGAAGTCATGCAGGAGCAGAGACCACCGCATCTACGGCTGGTTTGATTGCGCATCCTATCCAGGACCACGAGGGCATTATAGTCTGTAAAAACCTGACCTCAAATAAACATCAAGATGGGCACTGTCAGAAAGAGAGCCAAGGTTGCTTTCTCAACTCCAACATTGGCTCTATGTGCGTACTGCTTAGTTGTGGCATGTCCCTCTACTTCTATGTCATGGTGCAAAACTGACGTACGGCGGGGGTGGTCAGAAAACAATAGTGGGTGGCTCTCAATTAATTTAACAATATCATGACGGGCTGATGCAGGCAAATGGGACAAAAACAAGCTTAAGTTATTCATAATTTCAGAGTTTCCCAGGCGCGCCGAAGGAACACCGTTTTTTTTTTTTTTTCAATGAGCCCTCCCTCCGCCAATGGGCACGGAGGGGGCGGAGGCTCACCCCTGTTTTACACCAGAAGCGTTTGCAGAGCGTCAGCAGAGCGTCCGTGTCGACGCAGTGAAACGCGGCCACTAAAGTCAATGAGCAGGTTTACACCAGGCGCAGAGCGTCCGCGTTTCAGAAGCGTCCCAGAAGCAGTAAAACGCGAGCCGCTGGAAAAGAACGCCATAATTTATTCTTTGACGCTTGCTGCGTCAATCGCAGCAGGTAGGATCGTTCAGACAGGAAGTCAATGGTGTAAAAACACGGTGGATCCGGTTGATTTTCATCATAACACAATGTGCTGGATTTTGTACTTATGTGCTGTACTTTACTGTGAAACATCAACGTGACGCATCGGCTTCAACGCTGTTCAGGTCGGCCGTCAAACAAAAACAGATTTCACTTTGAATCTCAAACTATGATGAACAAAATGCATCTATACTTTAAATACCTGCATTTTGTATGATGCCAGTAGTTTACTTTATTATTATTTTTCTTTTTTACACACATCGATACTTCAAGACACTGTTGGGACAGTGTCTCGAAGTATCGATGTTTTGTTTCATTGTTGTTTTCTTTAAAAACACGCGAAAACTACCTGGGTTGTCGCGCGATCTTGCAATCCTCGCGTGAACTGATCGAGCCGCTGCACGAGACGCTCTGCTCGTAAAACGCGTCCTGTGTGGGAGGGTGCTGGAGCGTGAGCAGAGCGTCAACGCGGTCGCTCTGCAGACGCTCTGCAGACAGATACTTCGAGACACTGTCCCAACAGTGTCTCGAAGTATCGATGTGTGTAAAAAAGAAAAATAATAATAAAACCGAACTGCTGGCATCATACAAAATGCAGGTATTTAAAGTATAGATGCATTTTGTTCATCATAGTTTGAGATTCAAAGTGAAATCTGTTTTTGTTTGACGGCCGACCTGAACAGCGTTGAAGCCGATGCGTCACGTTGATGTTTCACAGTAAAGTACAGCACATATAAATACAAAATCCAGCACATTGTGTGTTATGATGAAAATCAACCGGATCCACTGTGTTTTTACACCATTGACTTCCTGTCCGAACGATCCCACCTGCTACGATTGACGCAGGAGGGACGCGGCAAGTGTCAAAGAATAAATTCTGGCGTTCTTTTCCAGCGGCTCGCGTTTTACTGCTTCTGGGACGCTTCTGAAACACGGACGCTCTGCGCCTGGTGTAAACCTGCTCATTGACTTTAGTGGCCGCGTTTCACTGCGTCGACGCAGACGCTCTGCTGACACTCTGCAAACGCTTCTGGTGTAAAACAGGGGTAACTTTTCAACATTTTGACGTGGCAGACTGGCTGCTAATAGGAGTCAATGCGCCAAGAGCCATGGAACCATGGAAGGTAATCAGCAGCCAGGGTAGTGGGCCTGCTGTGAAAACCTTGCTTGGATGGGTCATCAATGGGCCTCTCAGTGATGATGGGAATGATGGATCTCTGCAGTGTAACAGAATATCAATTGAAGAGCTGCTGGTTCAACAATACAACCAAGATTTTATTGAGCAACACTACGAAGAAAAAAAGAAAATGTCTATTGAAGTCCTTGAGTTTATGAAAATAGCCTCAAGCTCCGCTGTTTTGAAAAATGGACATTACAGCCTAAGGCTGCCCTTTTGTAAAGCTGATGTGAAGCTTCCGTACAACAAAGCTGTGGCCCAGCAAAGAGCACATCATCTTCTGAAAAGGTTCAAGAGGAAGGACAAGTTCTTCAGTGAGTACAAAGATTGCATGAAAGATGTTTTTGCAAAGAATTATGCAGAAATTGTGCCAATAGATGAATTGGATCATGAAAGTGGAAAGGTGTGGTTTATATCACACCATGGCGTCTATCACCCACGCAAAAAAAAACTTGCGTGTGGTATTTGACTGTACTGCCACCTACTGTGGAACATCATTAAATAAAGAGCTCCTGCAGGGTCCCAATTTGACAAGTACACTGCTAGGTGTGCTGCTTCGTTTTCGCCAAGGCCCTGTAGCATTCATGACTGACATTGAGGGAACGTTTCATCAAGTAAGAGTTTTCAACCAGGATGTAAACTTCTTACGCTTCCTCTGGTGGCCAGATGGGGACATTACAAAGGACCTACAAGAGCACAGGATGCTAGTCCACATTACTGGGGCAGTGTCATCTCCAAGCTGTGCTTCATTCGACGACAATCAGCATGACTTCCCAGCCGAGGTTATAAACACTGTTCGTCAAAATTTCTACGTGGATGATTGTCTAAAGGCCGTCAGCACGGTGGAACAAGCAATACATCTGTACCAGCAGCTAACAGACCTGTGCGGTAGAGGTGGATTTAAGCTCAATAAGTGGGTGAGCAATCATCGCTCGGTGCTGGCCGCCATTCCTGAAGAGCAGAGAGCTAAAGAGGTAAAAACACTTAACCTTGACAGAGACCAGCTCCCTATGGAGAGGGCCCTTGGAGCTCAGTGGGATGTACAGCAAGATACATTCACATTCAGCATCAGAACCACGCTGGGATGGGATGAGGAAATCCCTCAGGTCATGGTACATCCCATATATAGTTTTTCAAGCGCCAAACTACAACAAAGGAACTCATCTATAACAAATCTACAACCTTGTAAGGGCAAAACCTACTTATTTTAATTCTGATTAATAAATTAAAGCTTATTCGATTTATTTGATTATCATTATGTTGTTGTTTTTTTTAAACGCTCATACAAAACAAAAAAAGTGGAGGGAGAGTAGTCTGAATCATTGCTCCACCTTATCCATCGCACTCATTTGCCAGCCGCAAGCGATTCCAAGTTAGTTAGCGTCACATCCACTTGTAGTGCATCATTTCCACCAGCAAGTTTCTCCGGTTACGACTGCCCACGCTGACCCATATTTTCCATATACTCACTCACCTGTATCAGATACCCTGCAAGGGCAACGATCTTGTCTCAGACCTTCCCCGAGGTGATTGGTGGAGTGACGCGCACACAGCACGTGACCTCTACGACGAGGTTCCTCCCACGGAAGTGCCATAGGAGGACACGGATTAAATAGTATGGCTTGTCCACCAGAAGGCTGTGTTGTGGTGTACATAATATAAAACTTCGGCCCAGTTCTGCTTGTATTGCAATGGGTGGTGTTCCTGAAGTTTCATTTTTTGTCCCTTTTTATTTTTTACATCCATGTTTGTGATGAAATAGTATTGTGAATCGCTAGCTCGCATTGCATGTGTAAAGGGTTATAATTGAAGAGTCATGTAATTGATCACAATACTGCGTTAATGTTAAAAAAGATGAAAAGTGTTAAAAAGAAATGTTAGAAATTGTTAAATTGAATAAGATTTAATTCATTCATTTAGTATTTTATCTTTTATATTTTTTTGTTGTTGGTGTTAAAAAGTAATGTTAACAGTGATCCGCACGGCGATCTGAATCCAGGAGTCTGTGATCGATTGTGTTTGCCTCCACACCGTACCCCACGGGAGTCGCAGTGTCTTCCTCATTGCAATAAACACTCTGATGAGGAAGCACTGTCATCACCCTGTGTGATAACTTCTCCCTGTTTTCAGGTGTGTCGTGAGCAGGAAAGCAGTAAAGGGGTGTGGGAATATTATAAAAATGTTTTGGACGCTAAGAGCGTGTTATGGAATATTTTCGGTTTGATCGAAAGTAATTTTGCTGCGTGCGCGTGTGCGTGCGTGTGTAAGCGATTAATAATAAATAAATAAATAAATCTCATTGCAATAAACACTCTGATGAGGAAGCACTGTCATCACCCTGTGTGATAACTTCTCCCTGCTTTCAGGGGCGCAACATTTTGGAGGCACCGCTGGGATGAGCGCTACGTGGGCTAACTTTTATTACGAAACACGCCCCGTTGTCGTTCAGCCTACCCAAATCACCCAGTCCAGCGACATCTGGTAGTGAAGTAACTGCAGTGAACTGCGGGATCCCTGATACAGCCTGCTTGCAATCTGAGGTACAATAAAGTTACCAGGAGAGCTGACGCCGCTAACTCGGAGCTAACGCTATCACGGCCAACTTATTACCTCGTCACTACGCGGAATATGGAGTCACCAGAGCTAGAGAAACTACAGCTTGAGGTAATACAAGGATTGTGCACACTGTCAAAGGACCACCTTGTGAACTTGTGTGATTTCTTGACAATCTCCGGTCCAGAATTTGAGCATGTAAGTGGCAAGAACAAAACATCACTGATTTCAATGATAAGCAACCATTTGCAACAAGAGGAGTTAAGAGAATTAGAGGATGATGGTATGGCTGAACTCCTCCCCCTAATGGATAAAATAATTCAGTGCCAGGCTGTTAGTGAGAAAACTCTAACTGGGAATGTATCTCAACCCACTGAACAAGTTAACATGTCTCAGAAACAAGATGAACGCCAGCAAAGTCAAGCAAATGAAAAAAATGAGGAACAGATGCGGTTGTCTAAGGAAATTGAGGCACTGCAACTTCGATCGTCGTTGATGAAAAGACAAAGTGAGTGTGAAAAACCATCAAGGGGAGTCACCACACACAACAGATTGTCAGCCCCCCATACCACCCTCTCTCAAGCTCCACATTCATGGCATAAAGATTTTAAAATATCTGGCCAAATTGGTGAGCCCGGACAGAAAGATCGCCTTACCTTTTCCAGTCTTGCACGCCAAATAGAGCATGGTTTGAGCAAGGGCTTCCCCGAGGTGGAGATATTGGATGCTGTGATAAGGGCTATTGCTCCTGGTATGCAACTCCGCAGTTATCTAGAGGGTAAAACTAATCTGACATTGCCCACACTGAGACGTATCCTCAGGTGCCACTATCAGGAGAAAAGTGCAACAGATCTTTACAAGCAGTTAAGTTCTGAGGTTCAAGGTGCTAAAGAGACCCCTCAAAATGTTGTTATTCGTGCATTGGACCTGAGACAAAAGATTTTATTTGCATCACAAGAATCTGAGTCTGGATTAAAATATAACCCTGGTCTTGTCCAAAACATGTTCCTGCACACAGTATTAACTGGTTTGCAAAGCGACAACATTAAACGTGATCTTCAACCATATCTTAAGCAGCCAAATGTTTCTGATGAGCTGCTATTGGAAAAACTAAACACTTCTTGTGCCTATGAAAATGAGAGACAGGACAAGAGGAGAATGCTAACGCCACACCGTTCTGCAGCCATCCATTCTGCACAGACCTGCGACAGTCCTGGAGAAAAGAAAGAGAAAACAACAGTCCAGCAGACCAGCAGTAAGATGCAACCAGACATCCTGTCTGAGCTCAAGGAAATGCGGTCCAACATGGCTCTTCTGAACGACCTGAAAGCAGAAGTTTCTGAAATCAAAGAGTTCATACAGAAACCTCAGTGCTCACCTTTGCCAAACACCAACCAAGTAGGAGGTCCACAAGATAATGTTATTCAGCAGATGACAGTCTCTTCCCCATCACAGATGCCACCGCCAGGACAATGGTCTCTGCCAGGCTATGGTCAACGAGGCAGTCACAATCGGTATAACCACATGGTCGTCCCCCAGCCCGCATTCCCAACGGCAGCCCCTCGACGCCGTAGGAGATGCTTCGCTTGTCAGCAAAACAACACTGAAGACTGTATGCATTGCTATGGCTGTGGCAGCAGCGAGCACTTCCTGGCCGGCTGCAGGATGAGGGAAGCAAGGCAGGTGAGGAGCAATCCTTTAAACGGAGTCGGGTCACTCCAGCGAGACAGGGAGTGACTCATCCAACAACATTGTCCCAGTTCTGTGTACACTGTGGCAGAAAGGGTAATAACATGAAACTCAGACAATGCACGTCATGCAAAAAAGTGCTGTACTGTTCCAAGTTCTGCCAGGCTGAAAACTGGACTGTTCATAAAAACCATTGTGCACAAACATCATGTGAGACGGTCCAAGCAAAGTCATCAAAGCAAAAGACACAAGTAAAAATGGCTCCACTAATTGGAAAAAAGTATCTGATCGACTGTTACATCCAAAACAAAATGACTAGAGCTCTATGGGATTCGGGGTCTCAGGTAACAATAATCGACAAGAAATGGAGGAGGGAAAACTTGCCAAATGTGGTGCCCAGAGACATTAATGAAATACTGGAAGCTGACAACAGCCTAGATATCACTGCAGCTAATGGAGAAAGTATGCCATATGTTGGCTGGGTTGAAATTACATTCAAGTTAGCTACTGATGGAGCTCCAGTGACAGAGGTTATCGTCCCCACACTTGTCATGAAAGGCACCAGTCTGGCCCGGCCCATCATCGGTTCCAATGTAATAGGGCTCATTGTTGACACCGAGTTAAAACAGTCTAACACAGCCAACAAGCATCAGTTGATTCAGTGTGTCGTGGCAGCATTTCCTGGATTTGAAACAAGTGGTGTTCAAACCTGTGTGGAACAAGTGAGCACAGAACAGACATATGAGTACATGGTAAAAACAACAAAAGAGAGACTAAATGTGCCTAAACACACTTCTATTAAGGTAGAATGCCGTGTACAAACATCTCCCTTTCAAGAGGAAATCACCCTCATATTTGAGCCTGATGTAAACCCACAGTGGGCAGAGGGGCTTGAGTTCTGCGACACCCTTGTGAAACTAAAAAAAGGAGTGAAGCCATTCATTATCATTGATGTACAGAACCCCACGGACCATGATATTGTGTTGGCTGGGAGAACAGTTGTAGGAACAGTGCAACCAATTCAAGCTGTTTACCCTGCCTCAGTCTTCGCAAATTTCCACCTGTCTCTACAGCCGTGGTGAGTCAAGTGGATGTGGAAAAGGATGAAGCCTCCAGTGATGCTTGGGACCCCCCAATTGACCTAAATCATCTTACTGAGCCTGAAAAAGCAGTGGTACAAAAAATGTTGAGAGATGAATCAGCTTCCTTCTCCAAATCAGAGAATGATATTGGGTGTATAGACAAGCTACAGCTCTCTATCTCATTAACAGACACTGAGCCTGTTGCAAAAACTTACCTGTCTGTTCCCCAGCCATTGTACAGAGAAATGAAGGACTATCTGCATGACCTGATTGCACAGGGATGGATAAGAAAATCGAACTCACCGTATGCATCTGCAGTCGTCTGTGTCCGCAAGAAGTGTGGTGGCTTGCGGTTGTGCATAGACTACCGTGAGCTTAACAAAAAGACAATCCCTGACCGCCAGCCAATTCCAAGAGTGCAAGACATCATGGATGGCCTGGGAGGCCACTCTTGGTTCTCCTTGTTAGATCAAGGTAAAGCATACCATCAGGGCTTTATGGCTGAAAAGAGTAGACCTCACTGCTTTTGTGACCCCCTGGGGTCTGTATGAGTGGATCAGGATACCATTCGGCCTGATGAATGCACCCGCTGCCTTCCAGCGATGTATGGAGGACTGTCTGGAGGGTCTAAGGGATGAAATTTGTATCCCATATCTCGATGACACAATAGTGTTCAGCAAAGCATTTTTAGCCCACGTGGAGGATGTCAGAACAGTACTAAGGCGGCTCCAACACCATGGCATTAAATTGAAGCCCAGCAAATGTGAGCTCTTCAGGCGGGAAGTGCGCTACCTGGGACGCATAGTATCAGCAGAGGGCAGTAAAATGGATCCGGCTGACACTATTGCAGTGAGAGTCCTGAAAGAGAAAAGACCTCGCACAGTAGGAGAGCTTCGAACCATTATGGGCCTCCTTAGCTACTACAGTATATTAGAGGCTTCTCCTGCATTGCCAGCCCCCTCTACAACCTCCTAAAAGCATCCCCAGATACGCAACAGTCTGAAAACAAACCAAGAGGCACAAAGAGAACACAGATGAAAGTAAAATGCAAAGGGGTTCCCTCAAATCAGCCCATTACATGGACTGACAAACATCAAGAACTACTGGAGAAGTTGATAGACTGTTTAGTAGAGCCACCCATTCTTGCATTTCCCGATTTTAGTAAACCTTTTGTTCTACACACAGATGCCTCCAATCAAGGACTCGGTGCAGTTTTATATCAAGAGCAAGCTGGAAAGATGCGAGTCATTGCATATGCATCACGCACACTTACCGAGTCTGAGAAGAACTATCATCTTCACTCAGGGAAACTGGAGTTCCTGGCTCTAAAGTGGTCTGTCTGTGAAAAATTCAGAGACTATTTGATCAGCTCCTCTTGCACTGTCTATACAGACAATAATCCGCTCACTTATGTGTTGTCAACAGCCAAACTGAATGCGACTGGATGTCGGTGGGTAGCTGAGCTGGCAGATTTTCACATCACTGTCAAGTACCGTCCAGGCAGAGAGAATACAGATGCTGACACTCTTTCCAGGATGCCTGTTGATATTGAGACTCTGATGGAGGAGTGTACAGAGGAACTCTCATCTCGATCAGTACAAGCCACAGTACAGTCTGTTGAGGAGCAGGGCACCATTCTATGGCCTATGACCCTGTCAGCACAGTGTACAGCAATAGGTGACTCAGCGCATCAGCCTATCCCTCCTGAAGAGATCCGTCTGGCCCAAAGAGAGGATCAGCACATTGGCCCTGTGGTTGAGTCTATGATGTCTGGTATCAAGCCCACAATTCAACAGTTGAAGTCATTCAGTATGCAGTCTAAACGGCTGATGCGTGAATGGGAGAGGCTGATGCTGGATGATGATGGCATTCTGCGTCGCAAAACAGCTGTAAGAACACAAATGGTCCTTCCTGAAAAGTACAAAGACACAGTATTAAAAGCACTACATAATGAGATGGGACATCAAGGAGCAGAAAGAACAACCTCGTTGGTAAGAGACAGATTCTTCTGGCCACAGATGCAGAAAGAGATTGAACATTATGTGTCTTCAAGTTGCTCCTGTCTGAAAAGCAAGAAGCCCAGTAGAGAAACGAGAACACCTCTCACCAGCATTATCACTACTCAGCCTTTTGAATTAGTGTCTGTTGACTTCCTGCATCTAGATAGATGTTCGGGGGGATATGAGTATATATTGGTAATAATTGATCATTTTACAAGGTTTGCACAAGCCTACGCGACCACATCAAAGTCTGGCAAAACAGTAGCTGACAAAATATTTAACGACTATGCCCTGAAGTTCGGATTCCCCTTGAGAATACATCACGATCAAGGAGGCGAGTTCGAAAATCAACTGTTTGCTCAGTTGACGAAAAACTGTGGCATTGTAGGCTCAAGAACGACACCATATCATCCAGAAGGCAATGGTCAAGTTGAGCGCTTTAACAGAACGCTCCTACAGATGCTGAAAACGCTCACAGAGAGGGAGAAAGCTAACTGGAAGGAGTCATTAAACAAGCTCATCTACTCATACAACTGTAAGAGGAGTGACGTCACGGGATTCTCCCCCTTCTACTTGTTGTTTGGAAGAGCTCCACGACTTCCTATTGACTTCCTATTTAGACTAACACCAGAGACTGGAACCTCAGACCACCAGCAATATATGAAAAAATGGAAGAGTGGGATGCAAGAAGCATATGAGATTGCCAGAGAAAGGGCACAAAAATCTGCAGATAGAGGAAAAAGGAATTACAACAAAGTCAGGAGCTCTGTGTTGGAAGAGGGTGACCACGTCCTTGTCAGAAACATGACTCCCAGGGGTGGGACAGGCAAACTCCGCAGTCACTGGGAAGACTGTATCTACAAAGTTGTGCGTCAGGTAAACAAAGAGCTTCCAATCTACGAAGTTGTGCCTGAGCAAGGGAGAAAAAGAGACAGCAGGATCCTGCATCGGAACCTTCTTCTTCCCTGTAATTACTTACCATTGGAAATCCCACTTAAAGTTGTTAAACCGCCAAAGAAAAAGAGCATCAGTGATGACAAAGGTGACAACACAGTACAATCTGAAAATAGCAGTGACGATGAGGATGAGGATGATTGGTATTGCTACTTGCCAGTACAACCTCCACCAGCAATGCAGTCTCAGGCTGATGACAACACAGTCCTAACCGAAACCGAATCTGTGAATGATACTATGAACGCTGACTCCAGGGAGGAACCGATGGAACGGATAAATGACAATCAAAGTGAATCACACTTGCTGGATCAAAGCTGTGCACCAAACCAGGTAGAAATTGTCTGTCCAGAGGAGGTTCCTGCAGAGGACAGTACACCAGCACCTGCATCACCTGGTCCAAGTGGAAATCCCAGTGAGGCTCTGCAGCTTTCCAGAAGGCCGATGAGAGAGAGACAGGCACCAAGAGTCTTCACCTACAATGAACTGGGTAAACCAGTTTGTTACAGCGTCGGGCCACAAGCTCATCCTCAATATTTACACCAAGTTCTGCCTCATGAACGAGAAATAGCAGGGATGCAATGGAGGTATGCTGTGCCGGTTCCCCACCATCAACCGGTACTCCTACATGGGTACTGACCACAAAGCACTCACACTCATACATTTCATAGACTGTTAAGAACACAGAACACACACTCATACATTTCATGGACTGTTGAGAACACAGAACACACACTCATACATTTCATGGACTGTTATACACACACATGCACTCTCATGGACTTTTCCAGAAGCTGAGTGCTACCACATACATTCATGGACTGTGTAAAAGCCGAGTGTGACAAACACACATACACATCCCATACATGCATGGACTTTTGAGAAAGCAGAGTGTTAATACACACAAATACACTCACAATGGACTGTTGAAGCAGCTTGATCTGCGCTACACACATATTGCAAACACTTAAACACTTTTTTTTTTTTTTTTTTCTTAAAGCTTATAGTTAGACTCCATCCACTGTCAGTTAAGCTGCTGTAGGCTTACGCCGTGGAGGGAGATCTTTCGCTCCCGTTACAGGGATCGTTGCTCTGTGCAGGCGGAACCTTTATCACTCTCCTCACCCAATCAATCTTTTACTCTATCCAATCTTTTACTCTATCCACTCTGTCCAAGCTCTCATTATGCTTTGTACAGTATGCTCGATATGCATGATACTGCCGCAGTCTCTGTGTCCCCGGCAGGTGATGACCACTGCGCCAGGAGCTGGATTGTGCTGTCCTGGGGGTCTTGCTGTCATCGCTTCATCCCACCACCACGCTTAAGACCTGGACTAGTCCTATCGGCAGATTGTCCATCGAGCTAGGCTCTTGCCTTCCAAAGCATGGACACTTACACTCCACATGGACAGCAGCCTTGAATTATTTCCTATTCTTTGTGTTTATATCCGTTTTGCCTGGTTGGTGTATCTGTTTTTCACTCTGTCCTGTCTGCCACCCTGGCTCACTCTGCTCCTTTCTCTCTTTCTCTGTCTCTCCTCTATCTTTCTACTTCACCCCAACTACTCATAGGCAGATGATGGCCCTCTGGAGTCTGGTTCTGCCCTAGGTTTCTTCCCACAGGGGAGTTTTTCCCAGCCACTGTCGCATCTTGCTTGCTCCGGGGGCCCAGTTGGTTCTCTCTGATTGTATAAAGCGCTTTGAGACGCCTTTGGCTGTGATTTAGCGCTGTACAAATAAAAGTTTATTATTATTATTATTATTATTAAGGACTTTAAGTAGGCCAAATGTCTGCATACGAACTGTTTGAATATTTTGATTGGATGATATGCATCTGCCCTAATCGTTTCATGTCGAGGACGACATCTTTGTTGAGGGGGAGTGTGTAAAGGGTTATAATTGAAGAGTCATGTAATTGATCACAATACTGCATTAATGTTAAAAAAGATGAAAAGTGTTAAAAAGAAATGTTAGAAATGGTTAAATTGAATAAGATTTAATTCATTCATTTAGTATTTTATCTTTTATATTTTTTTGTTGTTGGTGTTAAAAAGTAATGTTAACAGTGATCCGCACGGCGATCTGAATCCAGGAGTCTGTGATCGATTGTGTTTGCCTCCACACCGTACCCCACGGGAGTCGCGCAACACATGGTGGGAAACAGCATCACTCAAGGAAGTTTTGGCTTCGCTGACACGGTCCTGAAGGGAAGTGGGTTTTCGTGCACTGGAACGGGATGAATGTGTTCAATCAAGCAGTACAAACCTGATTAATTGTCTTAATACTTCACTTCGAATGGCCATATTGTTTCGGATTAGAATTAGATGACAACTTCTTCACAATATTTGCAACTATTCAATTTGACCAGCAGGTGTCAGTAGAAGACGAAATTTCATGATGACTATTTCCTAATGGAAGTGCTCTCTTTACGTTGGATTTTTCTCATAATTATTTGAAGTGTAGGCCTGTAGTTGATGAGGAATCACGGTGGGCTAACGCTACTCAAACAGCTTCGATGAAAAAAGGGAGTGTGATTTGGGTTTGTGGTACATTATGACAATCTTGGACTTGCAAGACTGAGGCGACGGTTCAATTCCCATCAATGTGTTATTTAGCTCATCTATTCTACATTTTAAATAGATCACATTTGACATCTGACCCACTGAACACTTACTATTGAACATATTTTTAAACTATGGGCTATTTAGCCTTGTTTTAGGATATAATATAATTCATTGCACAAACTGTCAAGCTAAGTATAAGAGCTATAGTCTACTACAATCAGTCGTGCCAAAAAAGAGACATTGTCTTTATTTTTCATTTTTATTTTATTGTGTCAGCATTGAACCATACAAGCATGTAGTGTTGTCCAACAAGAATGCATGGCGAATCAAATCCCAAACAACCTATGAAACAATGAACACGTTTCTATTGCACTTCATTTTATTGAGCACTAGATGACCTCCTCGAGCACTGTGTCATTGAAGCCTCGAGTAATGAACCATTTTTTGAAACAAGTGTCGAAGCTTCAACAAAGCCTCCATCGGCCATCACTACCTACGGCTGCGTGCTCTAACACCATTTCAGAAGTGACTAACTGCAGACTTGGGAGCGGAGGAGGGATGACCGTCAGGCTGGCTCGACTGCTCCTCCTTCTCAGCCGTGGCACATCCAATCAGCAGCCGACATCCAGGACCGCACCTGCAAGGCGTCATCCACTCTCTCTCACACACAGACACAAAGATAGAGGCACCTAGACCCACCCGTGGGTCATAACACTCCGTGTGGATCTTTTCACTCTGGCATTGAAAGGGGGTGCTAGCGCTAGCCGTTTGCTAAGCTATGTACAGACAGCACCATCGCTTGCCGAACCACATAGTCACACCGTTTATATACAACAACTCGTCAAGTCAAGTACTTCTTTCAAAAACGATAACTAACTCAAACTTTTTTGTGTGTTTATAAAAACAAACTAAAACAAACTTAAATTGAAGTCATATTTCACTTCGTTTACGTCTGTCAAATGAATATTTGCACAGGAAAATCTTTTAGTTTTACGCAGCAGCACCTAAATGCACCTCGCTTTCTGTGACGTCACTCCTCTTTCACAGCAGTATGTTGACGAGCGACTCGCGGCGGGAAAGTCCGATATGCCACTTTTTCCCAATACGACGAAGAGAGTGACAAAAGCCAATGTCTTGTGGTGGAAAGACACAAAATATGTGGCTTGCTTCTAAAAAGGGAAAAACCCCGACAAACCTCCATTTAAGAAGCTCGCACAAAGCAGTAGTGAACATTTTTATTGAGACTGGGAAGTAGACACGACAGTTTGACTCAGTTGACTCAAATATCCTGTGGCGATGAGAGTGGTTATGGCTATCTGATAAAGCAAGATTTAATATTGGGAATTTAACAAAATGAAAAGGAACCGACAACACCACCCTGGGAATTTCACCCAGGGAGTTCGACTAAACACAAAAGTAATAATTAGGCACACAGGTAAGTTCTACGAGGAAGGAGTAGGAGACGTGGTTCAGAATGTTTAAAATATCAAACCAACTTTTATTCAACATTTAAAAATAAAAGGAACAAACAGCCCAACACTTAAAACGGAGCTACTGAGCTCCTTATTCTTGGTGTAGAAACTGAGGCTTACCGATGAGGGGGCCAAACGGGGGAGGAACCAAAGAAAACAAGGAACACCCCACTCACACGTGACACACCTGCAAAGAAAGTGAAGTGCAAAAAAAAGAAGAAAACAACCACAATCCCGGGTCACAGCACTCAAAGGGGCCCACCACCCGGGACACCGCCACCACCAGCAGCTCTCAGCGACTACAAAAGAAAAGATAAACAGTTGGTTACTAAAAGTTCCCTAAAATCTGTCACATGTACTGAAATAGCAAGAAAAACAAACAATGCAATCTCACACACACACACACACACACACACACACACACACACACACACACACACACACACACACACACACACACACACACACAGGATAAGAAAATCGAACTCACCGTATGCATCTGCAGTCGTCTGTGTCCACAAGAAGTGTGGTGGCTTGCGGTTGTGCATAGACTACCGTGATCCCTGACCGCCAGCCAATTCCAAGAGTGCAAGACATCATGGATGGCCTGGGAGGCCACTCTTGGTTCTCCTTGTTAGATCAAGGTAAAGCATACCATCAGGGCTTTATGGCTGAAAAGAGTAGACCTTTAACTGCTTAATGCTGACACAATAAAATAAAAATGAAAAATAAAGACAATGTCTCTTTTTTGGCACGACTGATTGTAGTAGACTATAGCTCTTATACTTAGCCTGACAGTTTGTGCAATGAATTATATTATATCCTAAAACAAGACATCCATGATGTCACACACACACTTCGACGGAAGCAACATGCACCGTCGACCGTCTGTACAGGGCGGCTAGCGCAATCAAGTGCGGGCGAGGCAGCAGTGTTCCTGCACTTATCTTATAGGACCGAGTTTTGGGCCACAGGTCTTGATCACCAAGCGTCCTCCAGGTGAGGAGAACAACGAGGAGGCTCTGCGCAGCTTTGTGCTAGCAGGCGGCTGTAGTGTGCCGGTGAGGTGTTCAGGAAGCACTGTGCTGAACAGACGAACGGAGGTGTAAGATGCCTGTGTGACCAGCAGGGGGCAGCAGAGGACCGACAGCCGCAAGTTCCTCCTCAGAGAGGCCTGAGAAGGTTCTGCACTTTCAGCTCCTCCAGGAGGTCCTCAGCAAAGTGTCAGAGTTTGTTGTTTGTTTTTTTTACCTCGGTCGGCAGAGTCACAGTATGAAACTTGTAGCCAGGGGCGCTGCAGCTCACTCAACACCTACAAGGTTTGAAAAGGAAATGGAGTGGAATTCATCTGGAATGAAAAGAAAAGCATAACTACAGCAGAAAAACTGAACACAAAGACGCACAAAGTTTGAACTACACACTGATTTTCTTCTTCTGTTGATTCAAATGAATTTGACAGAAATAAAATCTGAAAAAATAGAAACCAAATGTTAAATTTCGACATTTAAAAAATGGACAGATTCATTTACACCCAGAAAGATAAGAAGATATTTAGCTCTCAGCCAATTAGAGCTGCTGTGTGTGTGTGTGTGTGTGTGTGTGTGTGTGTGTGTGTGTGTGTGTGTGTGTGTGTGTGTGTAGCTGCTCTCAGGGGTAGATCCTCAAAAAAAGGGCGCGCAGCGCTAAAATGCGGCGCATTTTGCGGCGGGATTGTGGCGGCAATTTGCGCAACAGTTGCGGGTATCCACAAAGGTTTTTGCGCTAATGACATGCAGGCGCAAACACGCCCACGAATGCGGCACCTGAAACAGGTGCGAATGTTGCGGTCGTGGCAACCTGAGAGCAGTTTGCGCCAAAGGTTGTTGGTGAGTGCATGTGTTTGACAGTGAAACTCTGCTAGGATAAAAGCGCTCCTGGCATTTCGATGCAAGACGCGTTTGTCACCAACACCTCAGTACCATTTGTATTTTTCATAGCCGATCTAAAATATTGGCATATATACTGTAGTCTATGCTGATCTATATGTAAGATTTGGGGACCTACATATGTAACCGTGTTATTAAATTGTGTTCAATCATTTTTAAACTTGGTTGGGGCACAGCCATGGCACTTTATATTTTATTTTTATTTTATTTTGTATTTTATTTTGAAGTTAGCGCTTTGCATTCTGGGCGATCCTTAGTACAGAGGAAGCCCATGAAGCAGGTGAGACGGTCTCCTCCCTGCTGAGACAGAAATTAATGCAATAAGTTGAGCTATGCTTCATGTAACTGTGTTTGAGTGTTTAAATGTGTGCTGGTGTCTTTCATTTAATTTTTTTTTTTTTAAAGCAAAGTTCGTTTTTATTTTTATTGCTATTAAAAACGATTAGCATGCTAGCATGTCCATTAGCAGGACACAGCTCTCATACGGAGCACGTTGTCTCTGCAGGAGGTGACCAAGTTTCACGGAGCAAGTTATGGTTGTGTCCCATTCTGTTTCAGGTATGTGTGTGTAACTGGAAGAATGTTACAGTGTATAAAAATGGAGCTTTAGGGAGTTTATTATTTAAATTGCGAATGTCATTTTTTTGTATTTTGTAGAAAAATGTATTTTATTTTTAATATTATTTGTATTGTAAAAACAACTATACGATCACTACTTCAGTACAGAGGAAGCCCATGAAGCAGGAGGTGACCAAGTTTCACGGAGCAAGTTATGGTTGTGTCCCATTCTGTTTCAGAGAATAAACTGCTGCTCCACACCTGACTTATGCAAGTCTTCATTATACAGCAAGCAGGACAGTAGGAGAGGTCACACATATATATATATATATATTGCAGGCTTTTCAGAGAGGAAAGTTACACTCAGAAGCCAGAAACACTTTGACAGACAGAAGCTACGCCTGGTTTTGGCCGGCGGTGTTTGCGTCTGTCAAACTGCGCGCAGACACAAGCGCAAACTCTTTCTGGATCTGCCACGGTTTGAATTAGGCATATTCGCATAGAGGGGGCGCGTAATGACTCATTTAAATACATTCAAATGAGTCTGGCGCAACCCTGCCGCTACTTTTGCGCCGATTTTCACGTTTGCGTCCTCTCTGTGGATCGGAATCACCGTTTTTGGCGCTATTTACACGGATTTTCAGGCGCAAAAGCCGCGCAATCGCTTTGTGGATCTGGCCCACAGTCTTTTAAACTGGGACAGTCTTCACACATTTGCAGATTTAATTTTGATTTCTAAAGTACTGCATAGTTTGGCTCCAGATCCTCTGGCAGAGTTCACCAGCCAAAGAAACAGGTGTGTGTGTGTGTGTGTGTGTGGGGGGGGGGGGGGGGTTAGAGAGCGAGTCTGGACACAATTTGAACAGCTTGAAGATCTCGATTGAGATTGAAGCAGCACAAGTCCTCCATGCAGACATCAGGTTGCACAGCAGTGGGTTGAGGACCACTCAGCTGCCCGCTGAGCTGCCCACTCAGCTGCCCGATGACAAAAGAACACAGAAAAAACAGTTCCTGAAAGCTCAACCCTCGGGGATTTGAAACAACTGATGAATGTGATATTTATGTCCCAAGTTTAGTTGTGTCTGTTTGAAACAGGGAGCTCACTCACTCACTCACTCACTCAATCATTCACAGTGCTCTGGGATTTCAGGTAACGGGGAGCAGCTCAAAGCCCAAGTGGTTCTCCGTCAGGCTCCATGTTGAGTGGAGGCAGCAGCAGCAGCAGGGTGAGTCCTCACTGACTCATGGATCCACATGAAATGTGATACCAGTCAACAGGGTCAGTGAGAGGTGGACCAGTGTCTGTTTCACTCCACTGAAGACTCAGTGACATTGTTTGAAGCAAGTGTGATCGTCCTCCTGTAGGTGGCTCTGCTCTGCTGTGATGTGGAACTGGCCAATCCTTGATCCACAGTCTCTATTGCAGTGGGTGCATGTGTGAATGCTTGTCGTGGTGGTGGTGGAGGTGTCAGGACGCGTCTTGGTGGTTGCTCTCTCCTTTCTCAGTGGCCTCTTTTTCCCTGCGGCACTGTGGACGTCCCTCTCTATTTGTACTGAGCCTTCATGATCCATCCTGCTCCACATGCCTCTCTGGAGGGCAGCCTCCTCCCAGGTGTTGAGCTTCAAGTGGCACTTTCTCTAAAGTGTGGTCTTCTAGTTAATGTTTATCACTCTCTTGAAGGTTTATCGTTCATGTTTTCTGGAATTTCTGGTGAAAAACAGATTGTAATTGTTATTTTTCATGGGGATGAAAAGTGGATGAAAACTGTTTTTATCTTCATCATATGTTGAAAAAAGTCAAATTCAGTTCATTTGATTAATTTACTGGAAATGTCATATTTTAGTATATACAGACTATTGACGTTCCATGATTACTGACTTTTTTTTAAACCTTTTTCCAGAGTGTGCTGTCATTTCAGGCAACACTTCCTGTATGAGAAAGACTAGAACCAGGAATCCTGAAACACTAAAGCAGCAGCTCAAAGTCCAACACGGTCGTGTTCACCTCCCGCCCCTTACTTTAGTCGCAGATCAGAGGCGAGGAGTGTTGGTAGATCACAGCCAACGATCCATACACTGGAAGAACCCAAAACGCTGGAAATTGGACATGAGATGTGCTGCGGAGACCAGGACCAAGCAGGTACGGATGATGAATGAATGATAAGATATGATACGTTGTTTCATCAGGAAGTTGGTTCACCTGGGACGGTCGGCACGTAAGCCCGGGAAAGAGATGTGTACCTGCAAAATACTTTGTTCAGTGTGAAATGAGTGAGTGAGTGAATTGGTGAGTGAATGAGTTGGGGTGGTGTGTATGGGTCTGGATACCCATTCATTTCCTATGGCGGTCACTTTTGACCGGGAACACCACAGGTGTTGATTAAAACACTCAAAATTCAATGAAAGAGCTCAAAATTAATTTTATATGTTCAAGTGCGTAGAGTGTAAGGCCTTGAGGCAATCAGATGTAAAACACAATATTTATGAGTGTTTTAACTTGTACATCAATCAGATTTGACCCAAACACGACAGGAAGGTGAAGAGGAGGTGAAAGTGAAAGTACAGCCACCACCAGTGGACACACAGACCTGGAGAGAATTCTTGGTCAACTCCACAGTGTTGTTCCTCCAACAATGATTCTCACCTGCTTTGTGGTGCTTCTTCCCTGGTTGTGCAGCTCAGCACCAAGTAAGTTTCTAATGGCTTCACAATGCTGTCCAATATTTCTGCCGTTTGGTACAATCTGCCACTTATCAGATTCACCCACTAATTATGTTTGAAGGCTCTTCTATGACAATAAACAACCTACTGCTGTGTAGAACCAATATATGAACGCAAGAAGGTGAAAATGAGGAGATGATGAGTGTGTGTGTGCGCGTGCGCTCTTGGTGTTAGCCTCTCTGCTATATCAGCAGCTCCTCCAGTCACAGGGTGGATCAACATCAGCAGATCCACTTGTGACTGCAGGTCTCCAAGAAAACAATGAGGGAAACACTGAGTGGTGACTTATAGCAGCAGGCTGTCAACACAGGGTTAACTCAGCTGCTTTGTGTTGGATGGTGAGTGCAGTGAAGCTGCTCCACTGGAGTCTAGGATGGAGATGAAGATGTGACAGTGGCAGAATGAGGAGCTTTGTTCAGTGTGAAGGATTCATGCAGACAGTCAATCAACACATTGAACACACAAACACATCACATCCTTCCTTCATTTGGCAGCAGACAATAAAACAGCAGTTGGATCAAAGATGCAGTGGAGTCCGAAGAGACGCCAGTGAAGGATCTCTGATCCAGTGGAGCTCCAAGCTGCAGTGACTTTACACACAACTGAGCATCATGTTGAGTTGAAGCAGCAGATCAGAGCAACACTGTCAGTCACAACAGGACATGTTGACACTCAGTGGCTGGAACACACTGGAGTGTGAAGCTGCACTGAGGACACTGTAGTGGAGACACTGAGGACCTGGGGCTTCATTTACAAAAACGTACATGGATTTCATCCTGAAACAAAAAAATCTGGATGTTCAAAATGTTGCGAACGCACAAACGCACACCCATTTCCTTTGAGCGTCCCAATCCTTGTGGAATTGATCGCACATGAGCACGAGCCCTGCTCCTCCCTCGGAACACCTCCACATACAAAGCGTTGTCCCCCCTTGTTGGAAATCCAACATGCTGGTGGACTTTTGGAAGGACAGTCTTGAGGTCAGCATGACTAAAATCTCCAGTGAGGATGGTAAAGCTTTTGGGTTTGCTGTCTGTTGATCACTGATGGCCTGGTACAGTTCATTGAGTGCAGCGTTCCTCTCACTGCTGTTGTTGGTGGGAGGGATGTAAACTGCAACTAGCAAAATGGCAGTAAACTGCCAGGGCAGATAGAATGGACGGCACTTTATGATCATCAACTGTGCCAGTGGTGAACAGTGTTTGCATACCACTGCAGTGTCCCGGCACCACGCACCACAGATGTAAACACATGCTGCACCACCGTGGGACTTCCCTCCATTTACATGGTGATGATGATGATGATGATCAGACATTAATGAGTCTTGATTCACTTTCACTGTCTTCAGAATCTCACATGTCGACCACAACTTCTCTCTTTGCTCTCCTTCATCCAGTGAACTCTCAGAGCTTCAGTGTGCAGTGGTGTCTTCAGCTCTGCAGTCCAGCCCCTCCCACCTCACACTGCTGGACCTGAGTGAGAACTTCCTGAGGGATCCTGGAGTGAAGCTGCTCTGTGCTGGACTGCAGAGTCCAAACTGCAGACTGGAAGTTCTCAGGTCAGTTCCTGCTTTCTACTGGTGGACAGTGTGTGTCAGCAGATGACAACTGGTGTGTAACGCTGCTCAGTGTGAAGACTTTGAAGCAGATATTCAAGACTCATCTAGACAAAGTGGATGTTGTTGATATTTTCATGTCAACAATCTGCAGCCAGAAAAGACTTTGGATGGTGGAAGAAAGTGTGGAAAATGTCTCCAGTCACTTTGGAGCTCAATGGAAGTTGTTGATTGGTGATGAAGGTCACATGACTGAGCAGAAGATCCTGTGAAGAAACATTAGAGGCAGATTAATAGTGCAGCAGTATTTCTTCATCTTGTCCTTTGAATGTGTTTGACTTGTAACGAGACTCTGATGACTGAAAACAGCCACAAGCACACAAAGGACTCACTGATTATTTTCCATCTTCACTACTGATTGGCTGCACACTGACTGACACACTGCTGTTGTTATTGTGTTGACAACACACTGGCACAATGACTCCTTTGAGGGAATGACTCAGTGATCCCAACAGCTACACATCTGGATCATCAACAGGGAGAAATGACTCTGAATATGACATTTACACCATGGAAGAAATCAAATATTAATTCTTTATTCAGGCTGGAGAACTGCTGGTTGACAAAGCTCAGCTGTGATTGGCTGCTCTCAGCTCTGAAGTCCAACCCCTCCCACCTCAGAGAGCTGAACCTGAGTTGGAACCACCTTAAGGATTCATCAGTGAAGGAGCTGAGTGGTTTTCTGCAGAGTCCAGACTGTAAACTGGAGACTCTGAGGTCAGTTCACCCTCTTCACTCTACAACTTCTATCACTCTTGTTGTTGTCATGATTTTCACTTCACTGCTGTTGGAAATTCAATTTGCAGTCACATTTTTTTGATAATGAATGAAAGGGCGTGTTTTCATTGCCTCACCTCGCCTCGCCACGGTATGGTGTTAGGGTGTTTGCACTGGCTGCTACACAGTTGTAGGGGGCGCTGTTTTGGTACCTCAATCCCCCAGGGTCCGAGCAAGACGAAGCGAGTTTAGTGGTGACGTAGCGACGAGCAGGGCACTGGATTGGCTCCGTGTCCGCGTCGATGTTCCCTGTCAGAGCGGACATCCACGCCAACTCCTTTGACACAGAACTTCCGTGTCAGGTACATTTTACCGTGAATACAAGTAGCTACTATTGGTGTTGTACAAATACATTTATGTGTATACAGTTTTTGAAAACAGCTTTTTCAATACATGTTTACTTTTGTCTTTTGGGGAGAGGCAGGCGAACCGGGAATGCCCTCGACGTCGCGAGTGTGTTCAACCATATTCGCGAAAACGACAAAGGGCAAATGGCGAAGCGCTCGGTAAAGAAAACAAATCGAGTTGCTCCTGCGTGAGGCGCGGTAAGCTAGGGAACCCCAGGAGTCTTGAGGAGAGAAGAAATACTGATTCGTCGAGAGGACGTGGCTCTTGGCCGCGAGGAAGCCTCAAACACTGCGGCATATAACAAAGTCGTCCTTGGCTCGCGAGGGCAGCTATTTCAAATAAGGAGGCGTGTTTACTGTCTGTTTTTCTGTTTGTTTTTAAATAAACGCTATTTCCCGTTGTATCCGTCTCGTGTTTACTTTTGGTGAAAATATAAAGGTTGAACTACACATTTGCTCGCATGGAAAACGAAACAATAAATTATAAATGTTGCTGCATAAACGATCAACTGTGACTTCAGTGAGGGAAAGTGTTCTTTCTTGAACAGAAAAGCAACCACAGACCGAGCAGCAGGTATGAAACAACTACTTTGTTGTTGTTCTACTTTGTCCATCGCTGCGCTGTTGTGTATCGCACAGAAGTAATACTGGGGAAAACATTGTCCCGCTTTACCGTGTCGACTCCGTCCACGGTCTCGTAATCACAGAGCCAATGAAAACGCAATCGTACCGAGGCGAACCGTGGTGAGGCGAGGCAATGAAAACACGCCCTAAACTGGGCTTGAAGGTACAGTGGGTAAAATCCTCCCATCTAGTGGTCAGATTGCAGACTGCTTTTGTTGCAGATTCTGAAGTCGACATTTCAGTTTGATGTTCAGAGTGATGACACCCTGGTAAAATTCCATCGTTATAAACTCTCCATCATTTCTTCTCTATTCAGGTTGGAGTACTGCTGGTTGTCAAAGCTCAGCTGTGATTGGCTGCTCTCAGCTCTGAAATCCAACCCCTCCCACCTCAGACACCTGGACCTGAGTCAGAACCAGCTGCAGGATTCATGAGTGAAGGTTCTGAGTGGTTTTCTGCAGAGTCCAGATTGTAAACTGGAGACTCTGAGGTCAGTTCACCCTCTTCACTCTACAACTTATATCAGTCTTGTTGTTGTCGTCATGATTTGCACTTGACTGCTGTTGGAAATTCAATTTGCAGACACTGGTTTGTGTTTGAAATGAGTGGAACTGGGTTTGAAGCAGGGGTGTCCATTAGGTCAATCATGTGGAGTCCTCGTCACTTCCAGCAGGTAGAATGGTTCAGGCAGGAACTCAGTGATCTTGGTCATAATATACGATGTGCTGGATTTTGTTTTTATATGTGCTGTATTTTACAGTCAAAGGTAAATGAGACGAATCGGCTTCTGCACCGCTCAGATCAAATAAAGGAGACATAAAGCAGATTTCATTTTAAATCTGAAACTGTAATAATTGTTAAAATCAATGTATACTTCAGATACCTGCATTCTGTATGAGAGCAGACAGGGACAGCAAAAAGAGTTTGGCTGTTGTTTTCTTTAAATACACGCCAAACTACCGTGCTTGTCGCGTGAGCCTGCAATCCTGGTGTAAACTGACGGAGACGCCTCACTCGCAAAATACGCTTCAAAGTCACGCACAGCAGAAGCACCGGAGATCCTGGGAGATGCTGCTAGCAAAACATCTGCGTTCCACACACACACACACACACACACACACACACACACACACACACACACACCGATTGTATTGTAGGTAGATCTTTTTGACTTGGTCATTTTAAAAGTAGCTTGCATGTTGAAAAAGTGTGAGCACCCCTGGTTTAAAGGTACAGAGTACAGAGAATTGCAGCGCTCATTCACTCACCCTCTCTCCTTTGTTGAGTGTCAGATTCTAAAGTCGACATTTGACTTTGATTCTAAACTCTCCATCATTTCTTCTCTATTCAGGTTGGAGGGCTGCAGGTTGTCAGAGCTCAGCTGTGATTGGCTGCTCTCAGCTCTGAAGTCCAACGACTCCCACCTCAGACACCTGGACCTGGGTCAGAACCAACTGCAGGATTCATCAGTGAAGGAGCTGAGTGGTTTTCTACAGAGTCCAGACTGTAAACTGGAGACTCTGAGGTCAGTTCACCCTCTTCACTCTACAACTTCTATCACTCGTTATTGTTGTCATGATTTTCACTTCACTGCTGTTAGAAATTCAGTTTGCAGTCACTGGTTTGTGTTTGAAATGAGTGAAACTGGGTTTGAAACAGGGGTGCCCATTAGGTCGAAGAGAGAGAGAGAGGGAAAGAGAGAGAGAGCGAAAGAGAGAGAGAGCTTTAAGAGTGGAGTCCTCGTCAATTACAGCAGGTAGAATGGTTCAGGCAGGAAGTCAATGATTAGAAAACACGGTGGTTGTGGTTGATCTTGGGGTGAATTCCAATTCCTCCCTTAACCCTCAATCTCAACCCTCAATCTCAAAAATGCGCGCTCTCTGCTAGGTGCAAATGCTGTCCCGATTCTAAGAACGTCCAGTTGAGGGAGGAGATTAAGGGCTGTATCGCCCTCAATATTGAGATTCTCCGGGACCGCCCTTGGCAGTGAGGGCTACCCAGAAGGCATTGTGTATTTTCGCCAAGACATCTTCGAAAAAGATGGCGATGAAAAAGCGAGCTACAAATGGAAGTATTTTCTTAGTTAATAAAGATATAAATATTACGAAACCATTTTATTGTCTTAGTTTAAGAGTTTTTTATGGATTATTGACATCGTTGTTGCGTAACATTTTTATTTTTTTTTACTTTACGATGTTTGTCAGCCGGACCGGCGGTCCCGGCTTCACGTTACTTGTGTACCTCGTTGTGTAGCGACGGAGGACTTCTTCTTTTTCATCATCTTTTTCTTCTTCACCTTCTTCTGCGTCGTTGTCGTCTTCTTGACAGACTGGACTTAGCTTTGGCGTAAGGCAGCCCCCCACAGTCTGAAGACGTAACTGCACTTAAGGGGTGTCCCATTTCTAAGCCCTTACACTTATTTTTGAGGGCCAAGATTGAGGGCCAAAGATTGAGGGTTAAGGGCGAGGGTTGAGATTGAGGAGTTAAGGGAGGAATTGGAATTGGCCCTTGGTCATAATGTCCGATGTACTGAATTTTGTTTTGACGCCTCGCTCGGAAAATACGCTTCAAAGTCACGCACAGCAGAAGCACCGGAGATCCTGGGAGATGCTGCTAGCAAAACATCTGCGTTCCACACACACACACACACACACACACACACACCGATTGTATAGTAGGTAGATCTTTTTGACTTAGTCATTTTAAAAGTAGCTCGCATGTTGAAAAAGTGTGAGCACCCCTGGTTTAAAGGTACAGAGTGTAAAATCCTGCCATCTGGTGGTCAGATTTCAGCGCTCATTCACTCACCCTCTCTCCTTTGTTGAGTGTCAGATTCTAAAGTCGACTTTTGACTTTGATTCTCAGAGTGATGACACCCTGGAAAAACTCTCCATCATTTCTTCTCTATTCAGGTTGTGGAGATGTAGTTTGTTAGAGCTCAGCTGTGATTGGCTGCTCTCAGCTCTGAAGTCCAACCCCTCCCAACTCAGACACCTGGAGCTGAGTTGGAACTGCCTTCTGGATTCAACAGTGAAGGTGCTGAGTGGTTTTCTGCAGAGTCCAGACTGTAAACTGGAGGCTCTGAGGTCAGTTCACCCTCTTCACTCTACAACTGCTGCAGTTATTGTTGTCATGACTTTGAATTGAGTTTGTTGGAATTCACTTTGATTCCATTAGAAATGTGTAAAACTGGTTTTAAATTACACACACACACGTATGCGCACATACGCACTCACGCACGCACACACACACACGCGCGGATGCGCGCGCACACCCAACTGTGAATGACACTCTCCATCATTTATTCCGTATTCAGGTTGGAGAGGTGCAGGTTGTCATAGATCAGCTGTGGTTGGCTGCTCTCAGCTCTGAAGTCCAACCCCTCCCACCTCAGAGAGCTGGACCTGGCTGAGAACTATCTTCAGGATTCATCAGTTAAGGAGCTGAGTGGTTTTCTGCAGAGTCCAGACTGTTAACTGGAGACTCTGAGGTCAGTTCACCCTCTTCACTCTACAACTTCTATCACTCTTGTTGTTGTCGTCATGATTTTCACTTCACTGCTGTTGGAAATTCAATTTGCAGACACTGGTTTGTGATAGTAATGAATGAAACTGTGCTTGAAGGTACAGTGGGTAAAATCCTCCCATCTAGTGGTCAGATTGCAGATTGCAGATGCTGAAGTGGACATTTCACTTTGATTTTCAGAGTGATGACACCCAGGAAAAACTCTCTATCATTATAAACTCCATCATTTATTCTCTGTTCAGGTTGTGGGGCTGCAATTTGTCAGAGCTCAGCTGTGATTGGCTGCTCTCAGCTCTGAAGTCCAACCCCTCCCACCTCAGAGAGCTGGACCTGAATATGAACCCCCTGAAGGAGTCATCAGTGAAGGAGCCACTGATGGATCTTGTCTACAGCAGTGACCATCAACTGCAGAGTGTGAGGTCAGTACTGGTTTGGAACCAGTGGATGATGGTTCCAGCACCAAAGCCAGTTGATCCCACAGCAGAGGTCCAGTGTTCCCAGTCACAGTGTGAGAGGAGGATGGTGACGTCCAGCTGCTCCTCATTCATCCAACATCTGCTGCCAAACTGCTTCTTCTCTCAGTTCACCACCCAATTATTGATCAGTTCATCTTCATCAGGCCTCAGTATCAGTCCAACACTCCATGGTCACATGACCTTCACATGTTCCACACTAGACATGTGACTGAGAGTCTGCTTCTTCTCACCAGTCACTCCACCATCTCCATCAACAGTCAGCGTCTCTGTGATGATGCGTTCAAGGACCCTGAGTCCTGACTCCTGCTGTCTCTTCTTCTCTCTACAGGTGGAGGTAAGGGAGGATGAGGAGGAGAGTGAAGAGAATCGCTCCATCTACTGGTGGCTGACAGAACTACAACAAGTGGAGCCAAACAGCAAGCTGCACGCACCAACGCTGTGTGGGCGTGTCACGACCTTTGACCCCAGTGGAGCCTGGTGGCTGGCGGACTGCTTCTCCCTACAAGCTGCTGTGGTTACTGGGAGAGACGTCCCAGAAGCCACTGGTGGAGCTGAATCCTCAGTGGAAGAAGCAGGACTTGGAGCAGCTGCTCAGTGAAGGCAGCAGCAACACAACCACTGCTTCTGCTCTCATCATCCACGGCTGGAACATCTCAGCATGAAGGTTCCACACATCAACAACACACTGCTCTGCTCTCATGAAATCATGTGGAAAAGATAAAGTGATTCACAACACCTGTGATGGGAACTCAAATCATAATTGAATCATAAGTAAGACAAAAGAAGTTTCCCTCAAAATAATTCATGGTTTTGATGCTTGCCAGATGTTTGTGTGGAGATTTCAGAAGGACGTCAATGAATCAGAAGGAAACCAGATCATTTATTTTATGTGATTATGTTATATCATCCTAACTTTGTTACAAGCTCAAACATTATATTTCAATGATTCAATATTCTGACAATAGAAGCCATCACAACCTGTGTGACCTTGACCTCAACTGACGTTTCATTTCTGCTGCTTTAACACTTTGATTATATATCTCCTGAAGTCCTGCCATGGGGATTCTCCATATCTGAATAACTTGTGTACTCAAACCTTCTGTAGGCCATACCCACTTCTCCACTAGGTCTCAACATAAACCACATGAATCAATGAAAATAAATCTCACTTTTACAAACAATCCAATTCAGTTCAAATATAATTTAAATAAAATAAATGATACATTATAATTAATCACCAACAGATAAATCAATGCAAGATATGAGGTGGTTTGCCCTCTCTGGGTCGGTGGGGAGGCCCTGCCTCAGGGGGAGGAGTTCCAGCATCTCGGGGTCTTGTTTGGGACGCCTCCCTGGGGAGGTGTTCCAGGCATGTCCCACCAGGAGGAGACCCTGCTGGAGGGACCAGGTCTCTGGGCTGGACTGGGAAGCCTTGGGGTCCCACTGGAGGAGCTGGAGGAGGTGAATGGGTCCAGGGAAGTCTGGGGGTCTCTGCTGAGGCTGCTGCCCCCGAGACCTGACTCCGGATACGGCAGTAGAAGATGGATGGATGGATGGATGGATGGATGGATGGATGGATGCCAGGTGATAGAACATTTCATAAAAACAGACTCTGCATTATAACTTCTATTACACTAAAAATAACTCACTCCAATATAACTGCATCTCTCACACACATTGGATCACAATGACCAAACAACACAACAAAGACAATGATCCAACTGTACTGCCACTTCCAGACTCAGTGTAGGTCTGTAGGCCTCTTGGACCTTCATGTGAACCACTGCGTGTTGACTGGAGGTGAAACATGGCTGACTGCTGTCCTCCTACCTGGACAATGCAATCTCACTTTCAATCTCACAGCCACTAAAAAACCTGATTGTGATTGAGAGGTCCTCAGCAGCCAATCACTGTTGGGAGTCCAGCCTTCAAACACTCCTCCTGAATCCACAGTCACATCTGTGAGCATCTGGAACTTTGGCCCTGATCCTCCACACCACACAACTTGGGATGACAGCGCCACCTACCTGGATCCTTTCAGCAGCCAGTCCATGCTCTGACCCGTTTCCACTGTGGCCTGTTGTGTCATCTGGACCGGAGTCTGGATCATCAGTGTCCAGGTTCATGGAATCTGTCAGAGTGCCGCCGTCCTGTGATGTAATGATAGAGAATCACTCTATTTATACTAATGTGCAGAACCACGAGAGTGTCATTTCTTCACTGCTGTCAGCAACAAGCATTTGGTGTCACACTGGTGTACAACACTTATGGGCTAATTAATAAGAAATGACATATTTATGAATCACCCGCAATGCCCAGATTGTTGCTGCTTATCTGCTGATATGAGCCGTCAACTGTTGCAATATAGAACCACGGGCAGGAAATTACAATTAGTGTAGAGCGTATTATAATTTAAAAGTTTACTAACGGTAGTTCTTTAAAGAATTTAGCAGGGATGGAACAGCCTAACGTGACGACGTCACTTGTAAAACGGTAGGAGCTCAACCTGCTGTCACGGTGAAAACTCTGTGTTACGTCCCGTCGAGGGGGACCGAGACACAACGTGTGGGACACCTTCCCCCACTCCCAAGCCTCATTAATTTCTCACGGCAGTTGGCGGTTTTCAACAAAAACATTTATGAATCAGTAAATTAAATAAACAAAACAACTTAACCGGTGGGCAGCAAAGGCTTCAGGGTGGGCCCAGGCCAAAAATAATAAACCAAACTCCAACTAGCTCGCCTTAAGAACTAACTAAAGAAAGAAAGAGAAGCCAAATACAGAAAGGCTAACCTCCCTACATACTTAATAAACAGGAGAAAAGAGGGGACAAAGAAAATGGCAGCCCATCCCTACGGCTGCGTGCTCTAACGCCATTTCAGAAGTGACTAACTGCAGAGTTGGGAGCGGAGGAGGGATGACCGTCAGGCTGGCTCGACTGCTCCTCCTTCTCAGCCATGGCGCGTCCAATCAGCAGCCAACATCCAGGACCGCACCTGCAAGGCATCATCCACTCTCACACACACACACAGACAGAAACATAGAGGCACCTAGACCCACCCGTGGGTCATAACACCCCCTCCCTTAAGAACCAAACCCTATTAACATACCGACAAACAAAACTAAACAAGAAAACCCTCAGTTCCCCCGAAATAAGAATTTTGCAGCTATTCCACATGTACACGTGATAATGCATCTGCCAACACAATATCAAGATCCCTAGATAGTAAGTTTGATAGATGGATAGAAATAGATAAGTTAGTTAAAGTTACACACACTATATATATATACATATATATTATATTTTTTATTTTATTATTAACCTCTTTCAATGAACTCCAAAACATACATGGTCAAAATTGACATTATTATTATGTTGGGTTTTTTTTTAAATGCTCATACAAAATAAGAAAAGTGGAGGGTGAGTCGTCTGAATTGGGTTTAGTGAGCATCACATCCACTTGCAGGGCATTATTTTCAGCAGCAAGCTTCTGTTACGACTGTTCACTTGCAACGATTGGTGGAGTGACGAGCACCCAGCACGTGAAGTCTACGATGAGCTTCCACCCACGGAAGTACCATAGGAGGACACGGATTAAATAGTATGGCTTTTCCACCAGAAGGCTGTATTATGGTGTACATAATATAAAACTTCGGCCCAGTTCTGTTTGTATTGCATTGTATTGTTTTGTGTTCCTGAAGTTTCATTTTTCGTCCCTTTTTATTTTTTACATCCATGTTTGTGATGAAATTGTATTGTGAATCGCTAGCTCGCATTGCATGCTGGGAAAAAGCGTCACTCAAGGAAGTTTTGGCTTCGCTGACACGGTCCTGAAGGGAAGTGGGTTTTAGTGCACTGGAACGGGATGAATGTGTTCAATCAAGCAGTACAAACCTGATTAATTGTCTTAATACTTCACTTCGAATGGCCATATTGTTTAGGATTAGAATTAGATGACAACTTCTTCACAATATTTGCAACTATTCAATTTGACCAGCAGGTGTCAGTAGAAGACGAAATTTCATGTTGACTATTTCCTAATGGAAGTGCTCTCTTTACGTTGGATTTTTCTCATAATTATTTGAAGTGTAGGCCTGTATCTGCACACAATTTGGAATTCGTCCCAGCGCCCTGAGCTGTAAATTTGGACAGTGTAAAATGAAAATGGCCATCTGCAGCAGAAAAGTGGACCCATATATATATATATATATATATCTGCAAGGCTCCATTCAAAATGGGTGTTATTATAGGAGAGTTGCAGTCAACTGAGATTTGGAGAGAGTTTGGATTACTAGATTTTGGATAGTGTTTATAGTTTGGAGTGTTTGAGACTAGATAGCGTTTAGTTTGGAGATAGTTTTGAGAGCTTAGGGAGAGAGTGAGGAGAGGAGAGGTGATAGGATGGAGCCCCCTGTCCTGTACATCAACGTCCATGTTACACAAGCATCTATGCCAAGGGGTGCCCATTAAGTCCATCGCGATCTACTGGTCAATTGCGAAGGGAGTTTGGGTCTATCGCATGGAGAGAGAGAGGGAGAGAGAGAGAGAGTGTGTGAGAGAGAGAGTGTGTGAGAGAGAGAGAGATCCACGTCAATTACAGCAGGTAGAATCGTTCAGGTAGGATTAGAAAACACGGTGGATCTGGTTGATTTTGGTCATAATGTACGATGTGCTGGATTTTGATCTTATATGTGCTGTGCTTTACATTCATTCATTCATTCATTCATTCATTCATTTTCCATACCCGCTTAGTCCCGAACTCTGGGTCACGGGGGTCTGCTGGAGCCTCTCCCAGCTGTCTTAGGGCGAAGGCAGGGGACACCCTGGACAAGGGTGTCCAGGGTAAATGTGACGTATCGGCTTCGGCACCATTCAGATCAAATAAAGACCAGACAGGGACAGGAAAAAGAGTTTCGCTGTTGTTTTACACGCAAAACTACCGGGGTTGTTGCGTGAGCTTGCAATCCTGGCGTAAACTGATGGAGACGCCTCGCTTGGAAAATGCGCTTCAAAGTGCACACGCACTACAGACGCGCCGAAGATGCTGGGAGATGCTGCTGGCAAAACGTCTGCATCACACACACACACACACACACACACACACACACACACACACACACACACACACACACCAATTATCCCTAACTTATGCGCTGGAAAACACAAAAATATGCAGCAAAACATCTTAACGTAAACACACTTTTATTGATAAAATCAAACATAGGCAGATATAACCTAAACAATTTTAAACCATGAGTTTTCTGTGCAATGATGAGCATAAATGCTCATGGGAACATGTTGACCCATTTAATCCTTTCTTTCTTTATCATTGGACTACAAATATATTTCTGAATGACTTTTCCTGTTTTATAGGAGGTGGATCTTTTTGACTTGCTCATTTTAAAAGTAGCTTGCATGTTGAAAAGGTGTGAGCACCCCTGATCTATGCCCTTTTCCAAGTCCCACAATCACTTTCACTGTCATCTGCCTGATTACACCCATGCCATTTTCAGAAAAAAATTGCACAAACAGAATACATTCAAAAAATGTATCATACACATAGTTATCAAGTCAAGTTATTTATTTATTGTCATTGTTGAACAAAGTTAACAACAAAATTTGTTTGGAGCATCCCCATAACCACTGGCATCAGTACCAATAAAATAATCATAAATAAGTGAGAAAAAAAAACAAAAATATATATATAATTTATGTACAGAAATTATTTGGTCATTCATTTTTTGCAATTCATAGTCATTCCCAACAGACATAACAGACACAAAAATTCAATGCATCACACGTGGTTCAGACACAGCTTGCCTGTGATTGTACATTTGGCCAGTAGGTGGTTTCGTGTGCACATGAAGCTTCGAGAAATGAACCGTTTCTCGAACCAGTTGGCTCAAGTGGTTCAATGCCTCATGAGGCTTCACCTCACCATCACTACAGTCACTGCATCCTGAATCAGTCACACTCAAAGTCGCACACCACCTCTGCTTTGTTCTGGACTGTGGAATGGGCAATATTAATTTAATCTAATTACATTCTGTTTTATTACTTTATGTCTATTTTAATGCTCTTTATTGGTGCTGAATGGAAGTGTGGTTGTTGTTTTATGAGCTAATGGATAGACAAGTGGCCTATAACATAAGACGCTTAAATGAAGTGAATAGGATATGTCCACAATGTCAAGAAAGGAAGCAGGGTGTCTTTAAAATCGATAACATTTGAATAAGTATTAAAAGTTGAGTTGATGTTATACTTGTATTGACATTTTGAGTAATTTATACAACTTTTCCCAGGAACTTTTCCCAATGATGAGGTTGAGGGCCCATCATCTGCAATTCAGCATTCTGCAGGTAGTCAACACCAAAACAAGCGTATTCAGCTGTCATAATCCTGTTTGTAAATAATACACATAAACTGTGTACTTGTAATATAAGTCAAACTTTGGTAACTTGAATATAATTCTCACAAAGGGATTTTTCATGTGTATGCACTTTGTATCTGTTATGAATTTTAAAAAAAAACATTCATAACTAAACTCAGTTGTTGGTTTCCATCTCTATAAGTTAACAAAGATACATAGATACCTATGAAACACTTGTTTATCTTGCTGAAACTAATACTAGGTTACTAGTACTAGATACACCAGTATACTCTCCCGGAGCACAGATCAACCCACTCAAACAAACAAAAAGCATTTTACTCAGTCAGATAAGATTACTAAATGCTGGATGATACACTGTTTTGTGCATTATTTGGGTAAATAAAATAGTTCTATTATTCATACCTCCGCCTACCATTTATTATTACCTAAGGCATAGGGCATTTAAAAAAACAAAACAAATGTCATTCCGGTGTGCCACCCATCTGTGCCCCGAGCTTGCCCCCCCAAGAAAAAAATTCTAGGACCGCCCCTGTTTCCAACACTGTGGATGCTCGGTTGTTTATTGCAGCAGACAGATAAACAATTAAACGGCTAAAGCCATCTATTCCACCGTGAATGACAAATCTCCAGCTTTTGGTAAAAAAGGGAGAGAAGATGGAAAGAGAAATCTAAAATATATAAGGCATCAGATAGCTAATTGAAAAAGGTTCATGCACAGCTTATTTGACACAAAAAAGGTATGGTACAAAGATGAAAAGATTTGGAGTGGGTAGAAAATCTCAATGTTTCATTTGTTCAAGTATTTAAAAACAGTTTTGAAAAATACCGTATTAATTTGTGGTTTCCATCTATGTGCCACATTACATTTGGTGCAGGAACAGAATACTGCCTCCGTCTTAGTGTGCGATTGGCCAAGGCTCGCACTTCAGTCCCAATTGGGTCCACTCTTCTTAAGGAATCACGTACTCTTTGAACTACAACAACAGCAAAAAAAAAAGAAAGACAAACTACATAAAATATTAAAGGCACAAATCCGTGTTAACACAGATAATGCTGACAAAAGGTATGATTTAATTTATTAAATACCCCCACTTTCTTTTTTTTTAAATATACCGCCATTCTTTTTTTAATCATCCATGTAAGCACTTTTAGCTACATTTTGTACGGAAAGCGTTATACAAATAAAGCTAATTATATTTGTTTGTTTCGGTTAAACTGATGCACAATACAGATTACTGAATACATTCATGTGGGGATCAACTTCATATCAAACTTACTTTGCACTCGTACATCCCCTGGCATGAAGGAATGCTCTCATCATTCTGTACCCTGTGTTTGGGTGACTGAGTTGGATTTCTGCAATGACGGCATCCAGCTCTTCATCACAAAGTGCTGAATACATGTCCGACATTCTAAACAAACAAAGAATAATTCCTGAAATTTTACTTGGCAAGAGCCAAAACATATATGATTAAAAGCGTCCATTTTCACTGCAACCATTTTGACGTGTATTTGTTGTATCATTAGTGTTATTAGGTACAAGTGTTGCTGCGTTCATTGCAAGGTTAACGTCATTTGCGTCAATAGATATGGAAAACAACTACACTTAAGTTTAAAAGAAATGTGCACGTTTTGTAAATGGCAATTTATTATTATTATTATTATTATTATTATTATTATTATTATTATTATTATTATCAGTGTTCTATTAAGGTGAAACAACAAAGAAAACTTTAAGTCTAAATTGTTTAATAAATAGGTTAAGAGCAGTTGGTGTAAGTATGAAAGTCATTTCATTTATTTGTTGCATTAAGAGAAGCATTTATAGAGCGTCGTTGCCACCTACTGGCATCTTTCAGTAGTTTCTGTTGTAATTTTGAAGCGAACTTTATACCGGAAGTAAGACACGGGAAACACACTGCCAGCGTTTTCTGATGAGCACCCGTTCCTGTAAACCAGTGTTTGTGTGCCGCGAGATATTGTCAGGTGTGCCGTGGGAAATTATCCCATTTGTGTGCATGTGCAGTCTAGCGCCTGGCAGAGTAATCATGTAGTACTCTTCCATACCAGTAGGTGGCAGCAGCAGGTAGCTAATTGCCTTGCGCTTGGAGACAAGCGAATTAGTGACGCATGGATGCAGCGACAGGTGTGTGGATTGTGGATAGCGGGACGACGGTTGAAAGTGATGGATAAGTTTTTGAAGAGGAAAAATGCTGACTCTGAACTGGACCCTGGACAAAATCCGGACCCAGATGAAGGCCCTAGTATGAGTGGAGGCAAAGACGGTGACGTCGAGCAAAGTTTCTGGCGTGAGGCAATACAATGAAAGCTATCTTTCATTTGGATTTACTTTTACCGGAGATGCAACGGCACCGACTCCGTTGTGCTTGGTATGTGGTGAAAAGCTCTCCAACAGTGCTATGGTCCCAAGTAAGCTTAAACGTCATCTCCAAACGAAACAGCCCTCAGTTCAAAAGAAAAATGTGGAGTATTTTGTTCGCCTGCGTGAACACACGGAGAAACAGGCAACTTTCATGAGAAAAACCGCAAAAGTAAACGAGAGAGCCCTTAAAGCTAGCTACCACGTCGCTGAACTAGGGTTGCCACCTACCAGAGTTACAAATCCGGGACCTCTGTGGGGGGGGGGGGTCAAGTCTGTCGACGGGGGGGGGGTCCACCGAAATATACGGGACAGTCCTGTATCAGTTCATTCGGGACAGGTTTTTTAGTTGCCAAGTACGGGACAATCGCGTATTTTACGGGAGTAGACCACAGGCAGAAATCAAATGAGGTTTTGTCATTTTCCCTTAAAAACGGGACAAATTGTGTCCTGGGAGAGATTTTATTTTTCCCGGGACAGGTGGTGAAAAAAGAGAACAATTCTGGGAAAAACGGGACGGGTGGCAACACTACGCTGAACTTGTGGCTAAATCAAAAAAAGTCCCACACTGTGGCAGAGCAATTAATACTTCCCGCCTGCAAAGCCATTGTAAATGAGACGCTCGGACCCGAAGCGGCTAAAGAAATAGCCAAAGTCCCTCTCTCAGATAGCACAATCTCCAGACGTATTAATGAGATGTCTGCAGACATCGAAAGTGTGGTTTTGGACAAGATCCCTATCAGTAAGAAATTTGCCTTGCAACTTGATGAGTCTACTGATATAAGTGTTGTTGCAGCTTCTGAAGTGGACATTTCACTTTGATTTTCAGAGTGATGACACCCTGGAAAAACTCTCCATCATTATAAACTCTCCATCATTTATGCTCTATTCAGGTTGGAGTATTGCAGGTTGTCAAAGCTCTGCTGTGATTGGCTGCTCTCAGCTCTGAAGTCCAACCCCTCCCACCTCAGACACCTGGACCTGAGTGAGAACCAGCTGCAGGATTCAGCAGTGAAGGAGCTGAGTGGTTTTCTGCAGAGTCCAGACTGTAAACTGGAGACTCTGAGGTCAGTTCACCCTCTTCACTCGACAACTTCTATCACTCTTGTTGTTGTCGTCATGATTTGCACTTGACTGCTGTTGGAAATTCAATTTGCAGACACTGGTTTGTGTTTGAAATGAGTGAAACTGGGTTTGAAGCAGGGGTGCCCATTAGGTCGAGGGGGTGGGTAGAGAGACGAACCGCTCTCTCAGTCATTAGAAAACACAGTGGTTGTGGTTGATCTTGGTCATAATGTACGATGTGCTGGAGTTTGTTTCTATATGTGCTGTGTTTTACAGTCAAAGGTAAATGTGATGAATCGGCTTCTGCACTGCTCAGATCAAATAAAGGAGATATAAAGCAGGTTTCATTTTAAATCTGCAACTATAGTGAACAAAATCAAGGTATACTTCAGATACCTGCATTCTGTTTGAGAGCAGACAGGGACAGCAAAAAGAGTTTGGCTGTTGTTTTCTTTAACTACACGCCAAACTACCGGGGTTGTTGCGTGAGCTTGCAATCCTGGCGTAAACTGACGGAGACGCCTCGCTCGCAAAATACGCTTCAAAGTCACGCACAGCAGAAGCACTGGACATCCTGGGAGATGCTGCTAGCAAAACATCTGCGTTCCACACACACACACACACACACACACACACACACACACACACACACCGATTGTATAGTAGGTAGATCTTTTTGACTTGGTCATTTTAAAAGTAGCTCGCATGTTGAAAAAGTGTGAGCACCCCTGGTTTAAAGGTGCAGTGTGTAAAATCCTGCCATCTGGTGGTCAGATTTCAGATTGCAGCGCTCATTCACTCACCCTCTCTCCTTTGATGAGTGTCAGATTCTAAAGTCGACATTTGACTTTGATTCTCAGAGTGAAGACACCCTGGAAAAACTCTCCATCATTTCTTCTCTATTCAGGTTGTGGAGGTGCAGGTTGTCAAAGCTCAGCTGTGAATGGCTGCTCTCAGCTCTGAAGTCCAACCCCTCCCAACTCAGACACCTGGAGCTGAGTTGGAACTGCCTTCTGGATTCAACAGTGAAGGTGCTGAGTGGTTTTCTGCAGAGTCCAGACTGTAAACTGGAGACTCTGAGGTCAGTTCACCCTCTTCACTCTACAACTTCTATCACTCTTGTTGTTGTTGTCATGATTTTCACTTTACTGCTGTTGGAAATTCAATTTGCAGTCACTGGTTTGTGGTTGAAATGAATGAAACTGGGTTTAAAGGTACAGTGTGTAAAATCCTCCCATCTAGTGGTCAGCTTGCAGATTGCAGATTCTGAAGTGGACATTTCACTTTGATTTTCAGAGTGATGACACCCTGGAAAAACTCCATCATTATAAACTCTTCATCATTTATTCTCTATTCAGGTTGTGGTGCTGCAGTTTGTCAGAGCTCAGCTGTGATTGGCTGCTCTCAGCTCTGAAGTCCAACCCCTCCCACCTCAGACACCTGGACCTGGATGGGAACCAGCTGCAGGATTCAGGAGTGAAGCCACTAATGGATCTTGTCCACAGCAGAGACCATCAACTGGAGAGTGTGAGGTCAGTACTGGTTTAGAACCATTGGATGATGGTTCCAGCACCAAAGCCAGCTGATCCCACAGCAGAGGTCCAGTGTTCCCAGTCACAGTGTGAGAGGAGGACGGTGACGTCCAGCTGCTCCTCATTCATCCAACATCTGCTGCCAAACTGCTTCTTCTCTCAGTTCACCACCCAATTATTGATCAGTTCATCTTCATCAGGCCTCAGTATCAGTCCAACACTCCTTGGTCACATGACCTTCACATGTTCCACACTAGACATGTGACTGAGAGTCTGCTTCTTCTCACCAGTCACTCCACCATCTCCATCAACAGTCAGCGTCTCTGTGATGATGCGTTCAAGGACCCTGAGTCCTGACTCCTGCTGTCTCTTCTTCTCTCTACAGGTGGAGGTGAGGGAGGATGAGGAGGAGAGTGAAGAGGAGCGCTCCATCTAGTGGTGGCTGACAGAACTACAACAAGTGGAGCCAAACAGCAAGCTGTGTGTCACGACTAGTGATGGTGAGGTGAAGCCTCATGAGGCATTGAACCACTTGAGCCAACTGGTTCGAGAAACGGTTCATTTCTCGAAGCTTCATGTGCACACGAAACCACCTACTGGCCAAATGTACAATCACAGGCAAGCTGTGTCTGAACCATGTGTGATGCATTGAATTTTTGTGTCTGTTATGTCTGTTGGGAATGACTATGAATTGCAAAAAATGAATGACCAAATAATTTCTGTACATAAATTATATATATATTTTTGTTTTTTTTTCTCACTTATTTATGATTATTTTTATCGGTACTGATGCCAGTGGTTATGGGGATGCTCCAAACAAATTTTGTTGTTAACTTTGTTCAACAATGACAATAAATAAATAACTTGACTTGATAACTATGTGTATGATACATTTTTTGAATGTATTCTGTTTGTGCAATTTTTTTCTGAAAATTGCATGGGTGTAATCAGGCAGATGACAGTGAAAGTGATTGTGGGACTTGGAAAAGGGCATAGATCAGGGGTGCTCACACCTTTTCAACATGCAAGCTACTTTTAAAATGAGCAAGTCAAAAAGATCCACCTCCTATAAAACAGGAAAAGTCATTCAGCAATATATTTGTAGTCCAATGATAAAGAAAGAAAGAGGATTAAATGGGTCAACATGTTCCCATGTGCATTTATGCTCATCATTGCACAGAAAACTCATGGTTTAAAATTGTTTAGGTTATATCTGCTTATGTTTGATTTTATCAATTAAAGTGTGTTTACGTTAAGATGTTTTGCTGTATAGTTTTCTGTTTTCCAGTGCATAGGTTAGGGATAATTGGTGTGTGTGTGTGTGTGTGTGTGTGTGTGTGTGTGTGTGTGAAGCAGCATCTCCCAGGATCTCCGGCGCGTCTGTAGTGCGTGCGCACTTTGAAGCGCATTTTCCGAGCGAGGTGTCTCCATCAGTTTATGCCAGGATTGCAAGCTCACGCGACAACCCCGGTAGTTTTGCGTGTAAAACAACAGCGAAACTCTTTCTCCTCTTTTTCCTGTCCCTGTCTGGTCTTTATTTGATCTGAATAGTGCCGAAGCCGATAGTCACATTTACGTTTCACTGTAAAGCACAGCACATTTAAGAACAAAATCCAGCACATCGTACATTATGACCAAAATCAACCAGATCCACCGTGTTTTCTAATCCTGCCTGAACGATTCTACCTGCTGTAATTGACGCGGATCTCTCTCTCTCTCTCTCTCTCTCTCTCTCTCTCCCTCTCTCCCTCTCTCTCTCCATGCGATCACCCAAACTCCCTTCGCAATTGACCAGTAGATCGCGATGGACGTAATGGGCACCCCTGGCATAGATGCTTGTGTAACATGGACATTGATGTACAGGACAGGGGGCTCCATCCTATCACCTCTCCTCTCCTCACTCTCTCCCTAAGCTCTCAAAACTATCTCCAAACTAAACGCTATCTAGTCTCAAACACTCCAAACTATAAACACTATCCAAAATCTAGTCATCCAAACTCTCTTCAAATCTCAGTTGACTGCAACTCTCCTACAATAACCCCCATTTTGAATGGAGCCTCAGGGGTCTATATAAACCGTTAAAATATGAATTGCAGATATATATATATATATATGTATATATATATATATATATATATATATATATATATATATATATATATATATATATATATATATAAAAAAGGTCCACTTTTCTGCTGCAGCTGGCCATTTTCATTTTACACCGTCCAAATTTACAGCTCAGGGCGCTGCGACGAATTGCAAATTGTGTGCAGATACAGGCCTACACTTCAAATAATTATGAGAAAAATCCAACGTCAAGAGAGCACTTCCATTAGGAAATAGTCAACATGAAATTTCGTCTTCTACTGACACCTGCTGGTCAAATTGAATAGTTGCAAATATTGTGAAGAAGTTGTCATCTAATTCTAATCCTAAACAATATGGCCATTCGAAGTGAAGTATTAAGACAATTAATCAGGTTTGTACTGCTTGATTAAACACATTCATCCCGTTCCAGTGCACTAAAACCCACTTCCCTTCAGGACCGTGTCAGCGAAGCGAAAACTTCCTTGAGTGACGCTTTTTCCCAGCATGCAATGCGAGCTAGTGATTCACAATACTATTTCATCACAAACATGGATGTAAAAAATAAAAAGGGACGAAAAATGAAACTTCAGGAACACCAACCAATACAATGCAATACAAGCAGAACTGGGCCGAAGTTTTATATTATGTACACCATAATCCAGCCTTCTGGTGGACAAGCCATACTATTTAATCCGTGTCATCATATGGCACTTCCGTGGGAGGAAGCTCATTTTAGAGGTCACATGCTGGTTGCACGTCACTCCACCGATCACCTCGGGGAAGGTCGTTGCCCTTGCAGGGTACCTGATTCAGGTGAGTATATGGAAAATATGGGTCAATGTGGTCAGTAGTAACAAGAGAAGCTTGCTGGCAAAAATAATGCACTACAAGTGGATGTGACACTTTTTTCTTGTTTTGTATGAGCATTTAAAAAAAACCACAACATAATAATAATATGGATTTTGACCATGTATGTTTTGGAGTTCATTGAAAGAGATTAATATATATATGTATATATATATATGTGCGTGTGTGTAACTTTAACTAACTTATCTATTTCTATCCATCTATCAAACTTACTATCTAGGGATCTATCTACTACTAACTCTCAAAAAACTAACGGACAACCAAGAGCAACAAAACCAACCTACTGCAATTCGTATATTTTAGTGTGTGTGTGTGTGTGTGTGTGTGTGTGTGGGGGGGGGGGGGTTAAAATGAGCACAGTGATGGTTCCGCAGCATAAAGTGTATCTTCAGTCGTCGATTGTATGTGTGGGAGTCCCTCAGGTTCAGCCCAGCTGATTTAGTGTTCGGTGAGAGGACCCTTGCGTCTGTTAAGGGGTAAGTGGCTTTCCGATGTTAAACGAGTAGAGAATAATGTGTTAGATTACGTAATTTTTTTTCCGTGAACGCTTGCATCGTGCTTGTGAAACTGCTCACCAAACTCTTGTCGCCAGCCAGTCTAAAATGAAGCGGCAGTTTGACAAGAAAGCTGTGGCTCGAGTTTTTGAGACAGGCGTTGTGTGTTGGTATTGTTGCCGTTACCCGGTTCCGGTTTGCAGGCTGGTTTTTCTGGTCCGTATGTCGTGGAGCGCAAACTTTCCGATACAGATTATGTAGTGCACACTCCTGATAGAAAACGATCATCCCGCGTCTGCCACGTCAAAATGTTGAAAAGTTACGCCCGGTTCACACAGGACGCGGAAGCGCCGCGAAGCGAAGTGAAGCGCTGCGAATCGCCGCGAAGTGAAGTGCTGCAAATCGCCAAGCGCTTCCATTCAGCGCCCATGTTAATCAATCAGTGCGTTTACATGCAGAGCTTAATCGGACTAAGCAATCATTCGGTTTTCTCGTCCAATCGGAGTTCTCACCTTGGTCCCCGTATACATGCAGCTGAGAAATTCAAATTATTGACGGGTCCTCCTCCCAACACTAGGGGGTGGAGTGAGTCTTTTCAGCCGGTCAGCTGCTTTCGGTTGACATATTAAATGTATTATGATATGGAACGATAGTTCATAATGTACGTGTTACTTGCTTTGCAGATAAGGTGTACCCTATGTCTTGTGCTCCTGGTTATTTTAAAAGGCAGACAAGAACGTTGTTTGCTGTTGGAGGGCTACAACAACACTTCGATGCTACGCTTTGTGCCGTCGCTACGGACCCCAAACTCTCGTTCTTGTTGGATTCAGGTTCGGAGCAGACTGGTGGGAGAGTTTGTGTACAGGTTTTGCAAAGGAACGGTGTCTTCAGTTATACACACGCTCATTAAAGTGCCGACCGTGGAGGAAGCTGGTGCCGCTGCACGCCGTTTCCAGCAGAATAACAGCGAAATTACCCAAATAAAAACAAATCAGGAAAACATCTCTTTGCTGTGCTTTTATTTACAAAGTTAAAATTCTTCTAATTTACAAAAAATGTGAACGAAAAGGTAGAAATATAAATTCGAAGGAATACGTATTTGTTCAGGGGTGCGCAAAGCCGGAGCCCTGCATTTGCTGCGCTACCCTTTTTAAAAAGGTCTCCGTTGCGCGTTATTTTAATATGTCCATCTCTTTTAGAAGAGAAAGCATCGCCCCGGTCTCATCCTCTCTCCAAATGTCAACATTCTTATTCGCGTTTGCCAGGTTGTTTCGCGCCGTCTGTTTTGTTAGACGACGTAGTTGTGCGGTCATGAGTCGCGAGAGCGATGCGTGGCGCATGCGCACTCGCATTGTCCAGTTAATAGTCCGATTAAGGCGTATACATGGCAGAGAAATTTGAATTCCAATCGCATTATCTGGGTGTCTCAATCGGAGTTCTCCGATTCCAATCGGAGTTCTCAAACTCCAATCATAATCGGAGTAAGGTGTTTACATGCACGTGAGTTCTCCGATCATAATCAGACTAAGGCAATAATTCGATTTTCTCTAGTGCCATGTAAACGCACTGAATGTAGTGGTTCAGACCAGACGCGAACAGGCGAACGGCTCGTGCCATTCATTTCAATGGAAGCGGAAGCGCCGCGCCAACGAATTTCGCGAGCGAGGCTCCAACTGGTTCACACCAGACGCGAACAGCTCCGCGACGGTCGACAAGCGCTTCTGCTCTCTTTTTTTCACTCCCACTTTTTCACTTCTTTTTTTTTCTTTAAAAAAAATAGAATAAAATAAATCATTTTCGTCATCGCCCCCCCTCGCCCCGTAGCCAGCCCGCTCCATAGCTCACTTTTGTGCGTGTGTGTGTAAATAAATAGAAACACGCACTCAGGTGTCCATCTCAAGACAAAGACCTCTTTCATAATGATCATTGACCGGCATCTCTAGGATCAAACAGACGTATTTTGATCAAGTCTTTCTCTGTGTGTGTGTGTGTGTGTGTGTGTTTAATCTCTCTCGCACTCTGATACAATGTACTGACAAATATAACATACAAATATGATATATGATCGAATTTGTCATTGGGTTTTTATTTTGAAATTAGTTTATTTTGAAAATTCACCGGATTTTCTCGTTTTTATTGAGCGACTTCCTGTACTATTGACGAGGACCGCTCGCGGCTCGCGCACGAAATAGAGCAGACGCCGAAACAACAAATGCATGCCGCGAGCCGCGCAACCACCACATTGATTAACGTCGGCGCCGAATGGAAGCGCTCGGCGGCGCTTCGCTTCCACGTCCAGTGGACTGACGTTAAATGCATGGCGCGATCCGCGAGGGGAGCCGCACGCCTGTTCACGTCTGGTGTGAACTACTACATTGATTAACATGGGCGCCGAATGGAAGAGCTCGGCGCTTCGCGGCGCTTCGTGGCGCTTCCGCGTCCAGTGTGAACCGGGCGTTACGTCGCTTGGAAAAATATGTCGCCTGAGCCTCCGCCCCCTCCGTGCCCATTGGCGGAGGGAGGGCTCATTGAAAAAAAGAAATCGGTGTTCCTTCGGCGCGCCTGGGAAACTCTGAAATTATGAATAACTTAAGCTCGTTTTTGTCCCATTTGCCTGCATCAGCCCGTCATGATATTGTTAAATTAATTGAGAGCCACCCACTATTGTTTTCTGACCACCCCCGCCGTACGTCAGTTTTGCACCATGACATAGAAGTAGAGGGACATGCCACAAGTAAGCAGCACGCACACAGAGTCCATTCTGGGAAGTTAAGAAAGAAGCTTTGGCTCTCCTTCTGACAGTGCCCATCTTGATGTTAATTTGGGGTCAGGTTTTTACAGACTATAATGCCCTCGTGGTCCTGGATAGGATGCGCAATCAAACCAGCCGTACATGCGGTGGTCTCTGCTCCTGCAAGACTTCAATCTCCAGATTTGCCACAGGAAGGGGGGTTGATAATGTGTTGGCAGATGCGTTATCACGTGTACATGTGGACTAGCTGCGGAATTCTTATTTCAGGGGAACTGAGGTTTTTCTTGTTTAGTTTTGTTTGTAGGTATGTTAATAGGGTTTAGTTCTTAAGAGAGGGGATGTTATGACCCACAGGTGGGTCTAGGTGCCTCTATCTAAATAACTATTACCAATTTTAAACGTTTAGTTTTTTACTACTACACAAATGTAAAGTCAAACAACATACGCTTACAGAAACTCACACAACAAAATATAAATTAAAATGTGTAAAACAAAAAGAAAAAAAAAACTCAGCATTCAGATAACAGTTTTGTCCTTTAGTGAAGATTGACAATGAGAAAAACCAAGAGCCTCATCTTTGTGCGGCTGATCCTGTTTCTTCTCTCTGTAAATATCTGCCCTGTTTTGGAGAAGATTCTCTCTGAGGGGACTGATGTTGCTACAATGCACAGTCTCCATGCCATCACATGTGTAAGGCGTCGGTAAATTGAAGCCTGCAGTTTGCAGTTGCAGCTGTTGCACGACAAAACGGGTCAACCAACCCGACAAACGACCCGGGTGATAATCGGCTCCGATCGGCTTGCGATGAAATTGGGACACCCGGGACAACACCACCTTTTTTTTTACCTGCCGCACGGAATGACGTTGAGCGTAACATATGCTAAATCATAATATCGCGCCAGTCAAGGTCATATCGCGGGCCTGTCCCGCTCACCAGATATCCAAGAAGGTTGGTGAGGGCTGAGCGGGCAAAACCTTTGGTGACTAAGTACCGAAGGGGTGAATTTTTTCTCTACCTTTTTGCGCCTGAGTAAAAAAAGGGGGCACAGGGACGCCTGTGCAGCTACAAGTAATAAGTCTAGACAGGGATGGGGAAGAACCAGCACAAAGTGGCTGCTGCAGTTCCCCAGGGGGGACAAATTGTGGACGACATGCGGAAAAAATACGGTCCAGATTGTCTTGATATGTTGGATGTTTGGGTTGAAAAGTATGGTTTCCCAGAGGGGGGATCACTGAGTATGGAGGAATTGAGAAACCTCCGGGATAAACTGAATATAGCCGAGGGAAAGGTTACAAAAAAGAAAAACCCAAACAGGTGGGAGATTCAAATCATCAAAGATCATGAAAGGTGTTTTTCATTCTGGAAACCTGAAGCAGAGGTCAGGGACAGGAAACAAGTAAAGAAACGTGTGAACAGCGCTGGGCGCTGGAGCACAGGGGTGACAGAGATAACGGCAGAGGGTGCACACACTCACACACACTCCCCAGAGGAGGGAGAAAAGGAGCCACTCACACACGAGCATTCAAATGCACCAAATCGTCTGTATCCTTCTCTTACAGGCCCGAGGGACCCTCTCCTGGACATGCCTGTCTTCCCTCCTCCCGCCTGCCCTCATCCAACGCTACCACCGTACAACCCTGCGCACTCCAGCACCGACGCCGCAGCGTCGCCACGTTCATCAGGACTGCCGTCAACCAAACGGCCAGCCTCATCACTGCTTTCAGACAAGGGCTGCTCCCCCAGATCGCCAAAGCAGTTAACACAAGCTGCTGCGTGGGGATTGAAGATGCCCGGCTGACAGAGGTCCGACGTCATGCAGTGCACGCTGAGAGGCTTCTGCAGGAGGCCAGCGATGCAGAGGACAAGAAGATAAAGCGTGCCTCCCTCACCATGATGAAGCACCTCAGTGACACGGCGAGACGGCCCTACAGGAACAACGACAACCGACGAAGGGGGCGAAAAGGGGGCGTGCCACATCTGCGGCCGCATGGGTCACTGGGCCAGAGAATGCCCTGACAAAGGAAGACACCGCGGGCAGAACCATGCCCACCGCAGCCAAGAGAGTGATCGCGAGGACCGGAAAAGAGGATCCAGAGGGGACCAGGACGTGTTTATGTAGCATAATTGTGGCAAAGCACTGTTCCTGCTTTTGTTGTGGTTTGTGGCGTGTGTGAGAGTGATCAGTGAGCAGGGTGCAGTTACCCACTTCTACCAGTGGAGGTCGTGTTCGCCCCGGGGAATAACGCTACAGAGGGCTCTCAAGTGGCTCGTGAGACCTATGTGGAGCGAACCGTCTTAGCGGACGTTAACGTGTGTTATCTGTTGTGCTTCCACAGGTGAGAAGGGGAAATGGTTGAAAATAAGAGCAAATGTATGTGTGGCTGTTTCGTAATTGAAGTCTGAGATCGAGGGTATGTGAGTTAAATTTACGTTTTGAATGTATCGTCTCTGAGTGATTACCTAGCGAAGAGGAAACAACGGCTAGCCCGTTGCTAGGTTACCAGGAGGCGGGGTTGACGCTCGGTTACGTTAGTGTTCGTTTAACGTTATGGGATGTTTATTCAGTAGAAATGTGAATATTTAAACGTATACGAGTAAGATTGAATGTGGGAAACGACATGATTAATAAGTTCAAGTCGAAGTCGGGTATGGATCTGTGTTTTGAAATGTAAAAAGTAGATAACGCTCGAGAGGAAGTCTCTCAAGTGGCTCGTGAGACGTATGCGGAGCGAACCGTAGTAGCGGACGTTAACATGTGTGTTGTCTATTGTGCTTCCACAGAAAACCAAAATAAAAGCTTCTAAAGAAACAAAGAAAAACAAAAATAAATGTGTCTTCGCAACATTACCATGCTACATTTACGTTTGACTATCTGCTTTAATATAAAACCACAACAAATGTGTTTTATAATTGTCTTTATATAATCTACAAACGTATTTGTATGATCCAGGGAAAATTCCATGTTTGTTTGCGAAACTCATTGGAAGAATGAAGAAAATCTGTTTGATTGTTATTGTCATGAACATGAATCACAAAACATATGTATATATATATATATATATATATATATATATATATATATATATATATATATATATATATATATATATATATATATACATATATATATATATATATATATATATATATATATACACATATATATATATATATATATATGTATATATATATATATATATATATGTATATATGTATATATATATATATATATATATATATATATATATATATATATATATATATATATATATATATATTATTATTATTATTATTATTATTATTATTATTATTATTATTATTTTTCCATGTGTCACTTTAACAGAGACAACGCCATCTGTAATTACTATGTTTGGTTGCATTTCCCTGGCAGGCAAAGATAGATGGAAGAGACATCCTTCTGGGTGGAAAATGGGACTGGCTTGTCTGTGGCTGGTGGAGGCTCACTGGGCTCATCAATCCGTCCATCCATTCACCTTGTTTGTCTCATCCTGACTGCAGCACGCCACTGTGGAGGCTTGACATAACACACATTAGATTAATAACAGAAAAGCAAAATGTGACTGATGGTGTATTATTTAGTGTGCTTCAGTTATAATTCTCATAATGACTATTTTGCTGGCTTCAGACAATATATATAATTGTCCTGTCTTAGTTAAAAGCCCACTCACCACGACGAGGTGCAGGCCAAGAGTGGGAACACAAACACAGACCAGAAACGAACAGGACAAATCCAGACAAGACTACAAAAAACACAAACACAAATAACACTAATATCACTTTGACCACTATCTTTTTTCACAAGAACTTTTATTTCTTTACAAATTGAACCTTAGATTGTGTCACAACAAACTAAATAAACCCTTGAAACAGCCAACAAAACATGAAATAACACTTCATCAATATTATAATGAGTATCCTCATAAATGATTTCAAGATAACTTTCAACACTTTCTTACAAATTTTTTTTTACGTCTGCCGTAACGATTTTCAAGTTTTTTTCATGTGAATATTTTAACATTGAACATGTTAACTGAACAGTCAATGTAAAATCCCTTCATTGTTGCTCTGACCTCTTCATCATTTGTGACCTCTTCATCATTGGTGATCTCTACATCATTTGTGAACTCTACATGTACATCAGACACAGTATGGCTCTTACATGGTTCCTGAATCACGAGAAAACTGTCTTCTTCAAAGATCTCTGACACCTCTTTACATTTTTTAGAATATGTGTGGTCAAAGATTTGATCAAAATCACGTGTGTGTGTGTGTGTGTGTGTGTGACTCACTTACCTTTTGTTTGGTAGCCATGCTCTTACCTGATTTGAAGAAACTAAAAATGGTTGGGACAGCTGTTGAAGTTAGGCACTTTCTCTCACCGCGCAAAATGAAAGATTTCTCCTCAAAGTGAAGAGCACACAGCCTGGAGTTGTCATTGGGTGTCCAGTTTTTTCTTCTCACATTTTCCACCCATTTGTGCAACCTTTTTCTGTCCCCAAAAGGAAAGCTGTAAAAAGCAAAACATTCCAAACATTTTTTTGTGTAATTTTACTTAAAATTGGGTATGCAAACATATTTAACTCATTTAAGCTTGAACACAATGCAGACAGTTGTGCAGAAAGTTTAGTGTTAGCTAAAATATCGGGCACACAGACGTACTTATTATGTATACATTTCTTTCCATTGTAACAGGTCACTACAAGATCTGCAATCCATTACCTAGAATTGGTTTTCCTTAAACTGATGTACAGGATTACTAATCTGACTTTGATGGGCAAATTTGACAACAGAATACAATTATGAAGCACTAAAACACAGGACCACAAAACAATTAAATGCATGATGAAATAATGATATGCTTTGTTAAATGAAATAAAATGGCATTTTCAACTGCCCGGACCTGGGACCTTTCTGTGTGGAGTTTGCATGTTCTCCCTATGTCTGCGTGGGTTCTCTCTGGGTTCTCCGGCTTCCTCCCACACTCCAAAAACATGCACGTGAGGTCAATTGAACATTCTAAATTGTCCGTAGGTGTGCATGTGAGTGTGAATGGTTGTTTGTCTCTATGTGGCCCTGCGATGACCTGCTGACTTGTCCAGGGTGTCACCCTGCCTTCGCCCTAAGACAGCTGGGATAGGCTCCAGCAGACCCCCGTGACCCTGAATAGGAATAAGCGGGTATAGAAGATGAATGAATGAAATCTTTATTGAATGAATGACACATTTTATTTCACTCGTCGTTTATGTAATTATTATTTTTTGCTCCATAGCTTTCATGATTCAGCATTACATGTTAAGCGTGATGAATTGCATGAAAAGAGAGAGCACTCACTGATAAATTAACATGGTGTGCTGTTTAATTCCATGAGGACGACAAAATATTTGCAAATTTGTGTTAGCCACACACACACGGACGTAAGTACGTAAAAACGTCAGCGGCATAAAAGTTCCTTACAGTCATTTCATTAATCCTTCTTACCGAAATAACGTGGGTCCTTTGCACCCTTTGCCTGTTGATTGGGTGACACAGTTAATTGCAGCACAGGTCGGCATTTTCTCGAACACTGTAGAGAAGCCAAAAGTTGACCGGTCGACAGGTGCACGAGAAAGGGAGGAACTTTCAAGATCGTTGAGTTTTTATTTTTTATTTTTTAGTTCTGATGAAATAAATAGACCAATCATTTCATTACTTTGTCTGCTTTCCAAAGAGAGTTGCTTCAAAGAATTATCATTTATTATTCAGTGGCACATTGCTCACTTGTTTAATACACAAATAATAGTATATTATTATAATAATACTATTTTATTAATATAATAATAATATTCATCATCATCATCATCATCATCATCATCATCATCAAAATTTCCAAACAACAATCGTCAGTTGTTCCGTAAAAAATACATTCATTTCCAGGTTGAATTTCGTACGGTTCGTGACGGTCTCCACACTGACACAACTGCGCATGCTCTATTATCCCATCAATGCGGAAGTCAAAAAGTTTTTGGGAGCCATGCGCTGGGTGAGCAACTTCATTGAAAGGAATGGGACGCCATCTTGGACTCTGGGGGCTTGCCGCACTGTCACGCAGGTTGTGACGTGGAGGGCCGGCGACGCCGACAGGTATGATGTGAATGATTGACAGCTACCATTCGTTCCCGTTAGCGAGAGGATTAAAAACAAACAGACACCATAATGGCATCAGAAAGGAGTTATCCCAGCGGTGCGGAAAAACGGAAGGAAAAGAAAACTGATCAAGAAAAACTTGCAAAGGGGAAAGGTAAGTTATTTGTTTATGTGGGCTGGAGAGGTGGAGGTGAAACGCTGTTGTCCCCCCCCCAAGTTTGTTTATTTGTCCTGCTAGCCAGCTAGCTAGCGTCGGATAAATGTTAGCTGGCTGGCTAATATTTGTTCGTCATGAATCAGCGTTTTTGTTTGTTTTATGAAAGTTGACCATGTCCTGTCAAGTTGGCCTATCCTGCCATGGGAATGAGTGATTGACTCCACACCCGTTTATTCACATTCTAACAGGGAGGGAGGGAGAGCATGTTGTAGTTGTTGTTGTAGTCAGTCCCCTGTTATTGTTCAGTGGAAGTTGTCTCTCACATATTTGACTCTTAATGTTATTTTAGCCTTAACTTAGGATGAATTTACTAAGCTTAGTTTGTATTTTGTAGGCCCTTAATTAGAAATGTGCTACTGTTTTATAATTCAAAGAAATATTTTATGGAAATACTTTATTTGGCATGGTGTTGACTATTTTAGACTATTGTGGCAGTGGGTCATTTATCTTAGTTTTATTACTTTAACTAGTACAGTGTGTAAAGAAATGCCAAAAACTCTTAAAAGTGACAGTTTTGTAATTGGGTAAAAGCTTTAAAGGGACACTGCAATCATAATGTTTAATTTAAAAACAAATACATTTTTAATTTTCCTATATTACTGCAACATCACTGTAATAATAAAATAGGAAAATGCGCTTCTGATCTGTTTTGCTTGATGATCTAATGAGCTTTGTCTCTGCAGGAGCAATTCTAAAATATGTTGGCGCTGCAGACATTGAGCCCGAGGGATCTCCCGAACATCCTGACCAGGAAGCTCCAGGACCAACACATTCCTCAGAACCTCCTTCTGTCCAGGTGAATAATGTGTGTTATTCTTAGTAGCTAAGCTGATAAGTGTGGGACGAAGTGTGGTGAATTCTTCTGGTGGATTCAGGTGATGTAGATGTTGAAGGAGTCTTCACTGACACAGACTTAGTTGGATAAAAACTGGTTTATTTCAAAGAAGTCAAGAGTCAGACAGGCACCATGGAAAGCCTGTGGAGGTCTCTGGGCCAGATGTGAGCAACTCCAATGATGCTTTGTTCGCATCACCTTTTATGCCTCCCAACAAGAAGAGGAGGAAGATCCAGGATATGGGGGGGATGTATGCATTCATAGTTACACCCCTAATGACCATCTGGTTTCAATCAAATAACAGTGGTAATAACAAAACCATACATGGACAATAATTCCCCTTTTTGGGAGGAAGGCAGCAGTGGGTTCAGATTGAGTTCACATTCTGCCATATATCAAATGGTGTCATATGCATAGGAAGGCAGCAGCAGTTTCAGATACTACATATTTCCCCCCTTCGAGACTTCATAAAGTCTCGAAACAAACAGAAGATACCCACACATGATATATGTATCGCAAAGGATGTAAATACAAATACAAAGTACAAACTTGATGAGGTAATTGTCACCTCATATATCATAATGATTATAAGCAACGCTGTAAATTTGTAGAGTGTGAGAGCGAAAAACCTATCAGACAGCTATCTTTCAATCAAAGCCATCAAAACCTTCTAGATAGGAAAATTCTCTCACGGCCCCTCTGTCCTAGGCGACCACCTTACGGCCCTCCAAATCAATTCTGTAGAGAAAACAGCATTCAGGGAAAAGTTTGGCAAACACACACATGAGAAACTCAAAAACAAAATCAAAAACATCCAGGGCTTGGCTGGTCATCCCATCGGACCTACACCGTGGACCTTTCCCTGCCTAACACCCCTGTCCCTGTTCACCAAAACAAAGAAAAAGAGATTGAGTTCCCATAAGCATCTGCCTACTGATAAAATCCCCCAAATAACTTTATTCTCAAAAAATAAATGTTGTGTTGCAATTCAGATTAATTCAGGTTAATACAAATAAACACAGTGGTTAATACACAGTGGTTTCAATGAGTTCTGTTGTTCACAGTCCCCTGATGCAGGATCTTCACATGTTCTGCATCCTCATTCAGGGTCCTCCAGTGTTCATCAGCTTATTTGAGTTTCTGAGTCCATTCTGAACATAGTTGACACCCCCACGTAGGCTCCCCAACTATCGTCCTGAAACAGAGAAAATATCTGCCAGTATCTTTTGTATACAGAACATCACAAATGTACTTCCATTACAAGAGATACATCAAACATCAAACATGAGTACACATACTATTTCCCCCCTTGGGCACTCGCCCACAAGGAAGAGAATAGAAACACAAAGTCATAAGTATCGTTGGCACAAAAACATGTAGGAACTCTCCCAGTTTTCACCCCAATAGAATCAGGTACTGCTGCTAAAAGATCATCCTGTTGATCCAATAGATTAATGTATGGCAGCCCTCTGTAAGGATCGCAAATACCGGTGTTCTCATCCATCGACACATTTCTCGATCTCAGGTCCATACCCCTTTGGAGATGGAAAAGCCATGTCAACAAAGAAAATTGACACTCGTAAGGCAACGGCTCTGCTATTGCCTCTAGAATTGAAGGCCAAGTGCTTGGTGAAGGCACTCTTACGATGCATGGGCCCTTTACTGATGCTTGTGATCTCACTGCATGAGTTAGCTGTTGAAACCACAAATTTTTCGCCGCAAATGGATCCGAAATCTCCAAGACAGATGAATCGAATCCAAACGCTGTCCATCTGTGATTACGTCTCGCCTTGGCACGCAAAGTTTTGTGTTTGTGATCACGTCCCGCCTTGGCACGCGAAGATTTGTGTCGCCCTTCTGAATTCCGTAAGGCTACTCCCAGGTCAATTTGCTTCGGAATAGATTCGGTCGTAACAACTGTAGTTGTCACAGTCGTTGGTTGAACCACACTGTTATCTTTTGGAGACAGAGTCGTCTCCGCCCGTCGCGTTGTCATCGTCGGAATAGTAACAGCTTGTAGAGTGACATGAGTACTTAAAGATGTAGTCAACAGCGTCATAGTCTGCTGAGTAGTAATTAGTGAAGTTGTGGTCTGTAAAGTTGAACATTGGTTTGATTGGATTGCATCGATGACACCTGACCAGGTTGACCTGTCATGACCACTGCTTGTGTTTTCTCTTTGCGTTTATTATCGCCTAGCAGCAACTGATTGAGTTTTCTGAGAGTCTCCTGCTCTTGAGTTTTCAGGTCAGACTCCTTCTTACGAAAAAGTTCAACCTGATGGGCAATGTGATCAATGTACACGCTTTTGGCCATGCCGCCGAGACCAACCACCTCTGCTAATTTACTGCGTACTGCCAGTGGCAGTCCCTGTTGGATTTTAGTCCGCACAATAGATTGTTCCATTTGATTAGCGTCGGGGTCATTGCCGGTAACGTTTCTCCAAGATTGGAGAGCTCTTGGCACATAAGCTCTGGGATTCTCATGATCTCCCAACGGCTCTATTAGAATGTTGTCAGGGTGTACGTTTGTTGGGAAGGCATCACGCAACGCACCCCAAAATTGACCTCTATATGCAGCAAATAATTCAGCATCATTTACCGCTGTACCTATGAAGCGAAGCATCTTAGCCTTCTGCAAAAGTTCCTCCATAGCAGGGACACCAATGAGGCTAGCTAAGAGTCGCTTGATGTCACCCACTGCAGACTGTGTGCCTACCATGAGCTCCTCTAATTTTGAAATCCAAGGATGTGCCCCATCCTGGAGAATTGGTAGTTTCTCCAATATGTCGGACATGTCCGAGTTTTGCCAAGGCTTATATTCGAAGGTTTGTCCGCGAACGACCACTGGGCACATTTTAGCAGATGCTCCTCCTTTTCTTGAACGCAAGGCATAGCCTGATTGTTCCCTATGGAAAGATTTTTCCATCGACTCCAAGTCACTCAATTTTCTTTCCAGTTTTTTACAGACCTCTGGAGTTCTGGCCTCACAAATGTCTGAACGACATTGCAATATTTTCTTTTCAAGGGTCCTGAGAGACTTCTGTCTCTCTCCCATGGAAGAGTGATCAAAGTCGGGATCATCTTCACTGTCAGATTCTGAACTCTCATCAGAGGGATCTCGATTTATTTTCTTTGCTTTCCGGAGTTTAGATCCTAGTTTCTCCGCTCTGGCCAGCATCTTTTTAATGGCAGGATCGTAGCCGCCAATGGCCTCTCCCGAGTCACTGTCACTATCATCCAGCTCCAACTTTCTCATTTTACCCTCTAGTTTCCCCACTGCTGTATTTTTAGTTTTCGTGGAAGGATACATTTTCACCGTTGTTTTTGCTTTCCCCGTCTCGAGTATTTCGTCCCGGTCATCTTTAATACTGTAATTACCTTTTTGCTTAATTACTGGAAGCTGTGGATAAATGTCAACGTACTCCGCTTCCTGATAAGATGGCGGATTTTTCACAGGAGCAGTATGCGAGAAAGGAGTATTGATTTTTTCCAGTAGTGTCGCTGTTGACTCTGTGGCTTTGGCGATTACTTCCATAGCCACTTTATCTTTTCCTTCAGCCGCAGCTCTCAACTTTTGTCCCTCATCCTCAAAAAGCTGCAACATTGCGAGTTCAATTTGTCTCTTCTCAGCACGTGATCTACCTTTTTTACCTTTCTTCTCTTTAGCTTTGTATGCGGTAATGAGCACGCTCATTGTTTTGATCACATCCGAATTGAAAGTACCTTCAACTGGCCAGGGTCTCTCAATATCTGGCCAACGCTTGTTCCACTTCTTAGAGGCTTCTGGTAAACCTTTAACAAGAGGATTATTTTTCTGCATCACCTCAAGTGGTGTTATGGGTTTAGCAACAACCTCCGTCATTTTCGTCTTTCGCGGGGTTTATCTACTGTAAAAAAAGAACTGAAAGGTTTCCGATATGGGCTCTCAATCTAAAAAATAAACTCAGTTATGAATTCTAAAAAATTGACCCTTAATTTTCAAAAACAGAGATAACAAAGGTAAAGCAAGATGATATGCACCGAGCTAGAAAAAGACAAAAGATTCAAAAATGACCTGTAAAAAATCAGAGTATGCAAGAATAGTTCGGAATGTGTATAAACGTATTTTATGTCCTTCCGAACCTGTTCAAAAGGAGGCCACAAGAGAACAAGCGTAAATTTCCAAATCATAAACAATACATGTATATATAAATTTCACTGGTCTTAAATGCAAGACCTCTATGCCGTCACCAACAGGGCAACTCGTCCTCCTGTCTGCCTCCAAAGGATCCAGGTTCAGATGAATCACAAATACAGAAAAGGAAAAGAGAAAAAATTAGATAATAAATAAACTGGTGAAATTCTCTAAAGAAAACACAAAGCTTATTTACTTTTTATTATTACTTACTGAGAAATCATTATTTTAGTTTATAAAGTTATAAACAATTATTATCAAATTATAAACAGCCATCAACAAAAGTTAATAAACTGCTCTATTATAGCCAAACCGCTCTATCATAGCAGACCTACTCCCCCCTTTTTTTTTTTTTTTTTTTTTTCTTTATCTCAAAAACTGTGAGGAGGGGGTGAGGAAAAAGAATAACCCCCACTTGTAGGAGGAGCAAACAAGCCCCGCCCCTCGAGGCCGGAAAGAACTTCCAGTCCACACTTGACCACCGAAGGTGAAACACCCCACTCAGCTCCTTGGGAGCCAGGCGCACCAACCCCTGACTGACCACACAAAGACAGACCACGCCCTAGTCCAAAAAACCTCCAAGGCCAAGATAACCCAAAATGAACTAAAAGAAAATGCACACAATCTTTATGAGAAAAGAAAAACCCACAAAATCACCCAATTTTGAAACTAACAAAATGAAAATTCTTTATTTCCACACGTTTCTTTATCTAGCTCCCCTTGCACGCACTCACAGCTCCGGCTGCTCATTCACAGCCAGCGCCACACGCACACAAGAGCCAGCACATTCAACGCATATGTGTGTTGGTGCAACAGAAAGTTACTGATGAGGCTCCTCTCTTCACCACCTCAACAGAGACCTCCAAAAATGTTACCTAAGCAAAAAGTCCTCATTTGGGCTCATGGAAATTAACTTCAAAATATTCTAAAAAGTCCTCATTTGGGCTCATAGAAATTAACTTCAAAATATTCTAATAAACAATAAAACGTTCTAGCTGGGGCTCATAAGTTAACTAGATGTTGAAAGACATATGTCCCTCTAAACACCTTATATTCAGTCTATGCAAAAGTCCCCAGTAGGCTCATAAACTTAACAATGAGAGAATCAGCTCAACCTCTCCACATACACCACTATATTTCTAATATCAGCTCTAACACAGGTGATGTAAAACTTCAAACTTCCAACTTCTCCACACACAAAGAACATCAAGACAGACACACAGAGAACAAAAATCCCAGTCACTCCTCCTCTCATACACACACACATCCCCTCAAAAGAAAAACACAGACAACGGTACCCGACAGAAATAACACAATCACACACTCCTAACCGGCATATCAACTACGGCCGCAAAGAAAAAGACTACAGCATAAAACTTATGCAAACTAAATTTGTGCTACCTTGAAGTGTGGATATCAGATCAAACGGCATCAAACATCACTCGTCAGCATATGCCAGAGAGGTCATTTACAACCTGATATTTAACCCACAGTTCCAGCTGCCCGAAAGCTGCTGACCAGAATATCCCTAACGGACATCCAGGATTTCACGGCCACGTATGCTAGACGGCCTCCCAGAGGGCTTAGGTCAAATCCCGCGGCAGCTCGAGCGAACGTCCCAGACGCTCAAAACACGTGCACAAATAAAACACTTCACTAAACAGTGAACTTCTTGGGGGAGCCTTAAAATAACAAACTTCACTAAAGAGCGAACGTCCTGGAGGAGACTTAAAACAACAAACTTCACTAAAAAGCGAACATCCTGGCCACCAATCCAACCTACACGTCACTGAAAAGCGACTTTCCAGGGGAACTCCACCAAACCAACCTACACTTCGCACGCCGGCGACTTTCCAGGGGAACTAAAACAAAAATCTTCGCATATCAGCGAACTTCCCAAGGTATCCTAAAACGTTTAAAATAATAAAAAAAGAATTTTGACGAAGGGTCCTACAACATCAACACCCAAATCCACACCCACACAAATGATCTTTGTACAGTGTGACCAGACGACAGCCAGCCAAAGGCCTAACTGAACCAGCCAACACTCCTAAGACAAAAGGAACATTGCGCATTATTACCTTTTGTCGACAAGGAGCAGCAGCCAGGCCAAGGAAGCAGATGGCGACAGCGTCAGCAGCCACAGCAGATCCTGTTCGTGACGCCAAATTTGTGGTGAATTCTTCTGGTGGATTCAGGTGATGTAGATGTTGAAGGAGTCTTCACTGACACAGACTTAGTTGGATAAAAACTGGTTTATTTCAAAGAAGTCAAGAGTCAGACAGGCACCATGGAAAGCCTGTGGAGGTCTCTGGGCCAGATGTGAGCAACTCCAATGATGCTTTGTTCACATCACTTTTTATGCCTCCCAACAAGAAGAGGAGGAAGATCCAGGATATGGGGGGGATGCATGCATTCATAGTTACACCCCTAATGACCATCTGGTTTCAATCAAATAACAGTGGTAATAACAAAACCATGCATGGACAATAATTCCCCTTTTTGGGAGGAAGGCAGCAGTGGGTTCAGATTGAGTTCACATTCTGCCATATATCAAATGGTGTCATATGCATAGGAAGGCAGCAGCAGTTTCAGATACTACACGATCGACCCAAACTCCCTTCGCAATTGACCAGTAGATCGCGATGGACGTAATGGGCACCCCTGGCATAGATGCTTGTGTAACATGGACATTGATGTACAGGACAGGGGGCTCCATCCTATCACCTCTCCTCTCCTCACTCTCTCCCTAAGCTCTCAAAAATATCTCCAAACTAAACGCTATCTAGTCTCAAACACTCCAAACTATAAACACTATCCAAAATCTAGTAATCCAAACTCTCTCCAAATCTCAGTTGACTGCAACTCTCCTACAATAACCCCCATTTTGAATGGAGCCTGAGGGGTCTATATAAACCGTTAAAATATGAATTGCAGATATGTATATATATATATATATATATATATATATGTATATATATATATATATATATATATATATATATATGTATATATATATATATATATATATATATATGTATATATATATATATATATATATATATATATATATATATATATATATATATATATATATATATATATATAAATATATATATATACATAGGTCCACTTTTCTGCTGCAGCTGGCCATTTTCATTTTACACCGTCCAAATTTACAGCTCAGGGCGCTGGGACGAATTCCAAATTGTGTGCAGATACAGGCCTACACTTCAAATAATTATGAGAAAAATCCAACGTCAAGAGAGCACTTCCATTAGGAAATAGTCAACATGAAATTCCGTCTTCTACTGACACCTGCTGGTCAAATTGAATAGTTGCAAATATTGTGAAGAAGTTGTCATCTAATTCTAATCCTAAACAATATGGCCATTCGAAGTCAAGTATTAAGACAATTAATCAGGTTTGTAGTGCTTGATTGAACACATTCATCCCGTTCCAGTGCACTAAAACCCACTTCCATCTTCCCTTCAGGACCGTGTCAGCGAAGCCAAAACTTCCTTGAGTGACGCTGTTTCCCATCATGCAATGCGAGCTAGCGATTCACAATACTATTTCATCACAAACATGGATGTAAAAAATAAAAAGAGACGAAAAATGAAACTTCAGGAACACCAACCAATACATTGCAATACAAGCAGAACTGGGCCAAAGTTTTATATTATGTACACCATAATCCAGCCTTCTGGTGGACAAGCCATACTATTTAATCCGTGTCCTCCTATGGTACTTCCGTGGGTGGAAGTTCATTTTAGAGGTCACGTCCTGTGTGCTCGTCACTCCACCAATCACCTCGGGGAAGGTCTAAGCCGATCGGTTGAATGAGTGAGTGAGTGAGTGAACGGAAAAGGAGAAGCTTGCTGCTGGAAATAATGCGCTACAAGTGGATGTGACGTTCACTGAACCCAATTCAGACTACTCACCCTTAACTTTTTTTGTTTTGTATGAGCATTTAAAAAAAACAACATAATAATAATATGGATTTTGACCATGTATGTTTTGGAGTTGATTGAAAGAGGTTAATAAAAAATATATAATGCATATATATATATATATATATATATATGTGCGTGTGTGTGTGTGTGTGTGTGTGTGTAACTTTAACTAACTTATCTATTTCAATCCATCTATCAAACTTACTATCTAGGGATCTTGATATTGTGTTGGAAGATGCATTATCACGTGTACATGTGGACTAGCTGCAAAATTCTTATTTCGGGGTTTTCTTGTTTAGTTTTGTTTGTCGGTATGTTAATAGGGTTTGGTTCTTAAGGGAGGGGGTGTTATGACCCACGGGTGGGTCTAGGTGCCTCTATGTTTCTGTCTGTGTGTGTGTGTGTGTGGGAGTGGATGACGCCTTGCAGGTGCGGTCCTGGATGTCGGCTGCTGATTGGACGCGCCACGGCTGAGAAGGAGGAGCAGTCGAGCCAGCCTGACGGTCATCCCTCCTCCGCTCCCAAGTCTGCAGTTAGTCACTTCTGAAATGGTGTTAGAGCACGCAGCCGTAGGGGTGGGCTGCCATTTTCTTTGTCCCCTCTTTTCTCCTGTTTATTAAGTATGTAGGGAGGTTAGCCTTTCTGTATTTGGCTTCTCTTTCTTTCTTTAGTTAGTTCTTAAGGCGAGCTAGTTGGAGTTTGGTTTATTATTTTGGCCTGGGCCCACCCTGAAGCCTTTGCTGCCCACCGGTTAAGTTGTTTTGTTTATTTCATTTACTGATCAATAAATGTTTTTGTTGAAAACCGCCAACTGCCGTGAGAAATTAATGAGGCTTGGGAGTGGGGGAAGGTGTCCCACATGTTGCGTCTCGGTCCCCCGAGACGGGACGTAACACAGAGTTTTCGCCGTGACAGCAGGTTGAGCTCCTACCGTTTTACAAGTGACGTCGTCACGTTAGCCTGTTCCATCCCTGCTAAATTCTTTAAAGAACTACCGTTAGTAAACTTTTAAATTATAATACACTCTACACTAATTGTAATTTCCTGCCCGTGGTTCTATATTGCAACAGTTGACGGCTCATATCAGCAGATAAGCAGCAACAATCTGGGCATTGCGGGTGATTCATAAATATGTAATTTCTTATTAATTAGCCCATAAGTGTTGTACACCAGTGTGACACCAAATGCTTGTTGCTGACAGCAGTGAAGAAATGACACTCTAGTGGTTCTGCACATTAGTATAAATAGAGTGATTCTCTATCATTACATGACAGGACGGCGGCACTCTGACAGATTCCATGAACCTGGACACTGATGATCCAGACTCCGGTCCAGATGACACAACAGGCCACAGTGGAAACGGATCAGAGCATGGACTGGCTGCTGAAAGGATCCAGGTAGGTGGCGCTGTCATCCCAAGGTGTGTGGTGTGGAGGATCAGGGCCAAAGTTCCAGATGCTCACAGATGTGACTGTGGATTCAGGAGGAGTGTTTGAAGGCTGGACTCCCAACAGTGATTGGCTGCTGAGGACCTCTCAATCACAATCAGGTTTTTTAGTGGCTGTGAGATTGAAAGTGAGATTGCATTGTCCAGGTAGGAGGACAGCAGTCAGTCATGTTTCACCTCCAGTCAACACGCAGTGGTTCACATGAAGGTCCAAGAGGCCTACAGACCTACACTGAGTCTGGACGTGGCAGTACAGTTGGATCATTGTCTTTGTTGTGTTGTTTGGTCATTGTGATCCAATGTAATGTGAGAGAAGGACGAGTGCAGTTATATTGGAGTTAGTTATTTAGAGTGGAATAGAAGTTATAATGCAGAGTCTGTTTTTATGAAATGTTCTATCACCTGGCATCCATCCATCCATCCATCTTCTACTGCTGTATCTGGAGTCAGGTCTCGGGGGCAGCAGCCTCAGCAGAGACCCCCAGACTTCCCTGGACCCATTCACCTCCTCCAGCTCCTCCAGTGGGACCCCAAGGCTTCCCAGTCCAGCCCAGAGACCTGGTCCCTCCAGCAGGGTCTCCTCCTGGTGGGACATGCCTGGAACACCTCCCCAGGGAGGCGTCCCAAACAAGACCCCGAGATGCTGGAACTCCTCCCCCTGAGGCAGGGCCTCCCCACCGACCCAGAGAGGGCAAACCACCTCATATCCAGCACTGATTTATCTGTTGGTGAATAATTATAATGTATCATTTATTTTATTTAAATTATATTTGAACTGAATTGGATTTGTTTGTAAAAGTGAGATTTATTTTCATTGATTCATGTGGTTTATGTTGAGACCTAGTGGAGAAGTGGGTATGGCCTACAGAAGGTTTGAGTACACAAGTTATTCAGATATGGAGAATCCCCATGGCAGGACTTCAGGAGATATATAATCAAAGTGTTAAAGCAGCAGAAATGAAACGTCAGTTGAGGTCAAGGTCACACAGGTTGTGATGGCTTTTATTGTCAGAATATTGAATCATTGAAATATAATGTTTGAGCTCGTAACAAAGTTAGGATGATATAACATAATCACATAAAATAAATGATCTGGTTTCCTTCTGATTCATTGACGTCCTTCTGAAATCTCCACACAAACATCTGGCAAGCATCAAAACCATGAATTATTTTGAGGGAAACTTCTTTTGTCTTACTTATGATTCAATAATGATTTGAGTTCCCATCACAGGTGTTGTGAATCACTTTATCTTTTCCACATGATTTCCTCATTTAAGATCATGAAGCAGAAATAAAGTCTCTTGAAAAGTATTTTTCACCTCCAAAATGAAGATGTTATAGAAGTCTGAAGTGAGAGCAGAGCAGTGTGTTGTTGATGTGTGGAACCTTCATGCTGAGATGTTCCAGCCGTGGATGATGAGAGCAGAAGCAGTGGTTGTGTTGCTGCTGCCTTCACTGAGCAGCTGCTCCAAGTCCTGCTTCTTCCACTGAGGATTCAGCTCCACCAGTGGCTTCTGGGACGTCTCTCCCAGTAACCACAGCAGCTTGTAGGGAGAAGCAGTCCGCCAGCCACCAGGCTGCACTGGGGTCAAAGGTCGTGACACACCCACACAGTGTTGGTGAGTGCAGCTTGCTGTTTGGCTCCACTGGTTGTAGTTCTGTCAGCCACCACTAGATAGAGCTCTCCTCTTCACTCTCCTCATCCTCACCACCACCTGCAAAGATAAGAAGAGACAGCAGGAGTCAGGACTCATGGTGCTTGAACGCATCATCACACAGACGTTGACTGTTGATGAAGATGATGGAGTGACTGGTGAGAAGAAGCAGACTCTCAGTCACATGTCAAGTGTGGAACATCAGAAGGTCATGTGACCATGGAGTGTTGGACTGATACTGAGGCCTGATGAAGATGAACTGATCAATAATTGAGTGGTGAACTGAGAGAAGAAGCAGTTTGGCAGCAGATGTTGGATGAATGAGGAGCAGCTGGACGTCACCATCCTCCTCTCACACTGTGACTGGGAACACTGGACCTCTGCTGTGGGATCAACTGGCTTTGGTGCTGGAACCATCATCCAATGGTTCCAAACCAGTACTAACCTCACACTCTCCAGTTGATGGTCACTGCTGTAGACAAGATCCATCAGTGGCTTCACTGATGACTCCTTCAGGGGGTTCATATTCAGGTCCAGCTCTCTGAGGTGGGAGGGGTTGGACTTCAGAGCTGAGAGCAGCCAATCACAGCTGAGCTCTGACAAACTGCAGTCAATCAACCTGAATAGAGAATAAATGATGGAGAGTTTATAATGATGGAGCGTTTTTCCAGGGTGTCATCACTCTGAAAATCAAAGTGAAACGTCGACTTCAGGATCTGACACTACAGAAAATGTCACCTTGAAATTAAATCCTCAGTCCAAAACTAATGTGTGTTGAAATGATGTTTTGTCACATGACCACTGATGACCTGTTTTTCCTTTTCCTTTTCCTTTTTTTTTATTTTTTTTTTTTTACTTCAAACATGAACAGAATGAAGTTTTCATATTCTGGATGTCATTTTGATATGAATCAACCTTCAGTTCAATGTTTATTCAACATGTGTGATGAACTGTGTTTGGTGCTGAAACCATCATCCACTGGTTCCAAACCAGTACTGACCTCAGAGTTTACAGTTTACAGTCTGGACTCTGCAGAAAACAACTCAGCTCCTTCACTGATGAATCCTGCAGCTGGTTCCAACTCAGGTGCAGCTCTCTGAGGTGGGAGGGGTTGGACTTCAGAGCTGAGAGCAGCCAATCACAGCTGAGCTTTGACAACCTGCAATACTCCAACCTGAATAGAGAATAAATGATGGAGAGTTTATAATGATGGATGAGTTTTTTCAGGGTGTCATCACTCTGAAAATCAAAGTGAAATCGACTTCAGAATCTGACACTACAGAATAAAATGGGAGAGGGAGGGCGAGCGAACGAGTGCTGCACTGTGGAGTCCATTACTGGCTCTTGATGATGTTGGTGTCTGGGCCCCCTTGCACCAAAGTAGGATTGCGTCATCCAAGATGAGTCACTAAGCCTTCAGCGTTCAACCAATCCACAACACGTGTGTCCAGGCTTCATGGGTCGCACTAAAAGCCATCCAGGATGAGAAGACACGGATCCATCAAGCCAGGTGAAAGCTATCCTGGATCAGTGCGCAATGCTCGCGGCTTCCTTCCATAGACCCCCGTTATGGAGCTGGGATTGACGGATTGGCCATCTTTGACCTCCTCAGAAGCCTCCATGAGGATTTGCGCCTGGGACGGGGATTCAGACTCTCTACCGTCCAGTGTCACAACAACAACCTCATGTTACTCTTTGATGTGTCTTCATGTTTCTATAATAATAATAATAATAATAAACTTTATTTATATAGCACTGCTCATACACAACATGTGCAACCCACAGTGCTTAACAAAATAAAACAAAACAAAACAAAGAAAGGTAATAATAATAATAAGAAGAACAACAATCATAATAATAACAATGAGAAAAAATAAAAAGCTCCACTGCCCCTCCCCCCACCCCATACGGACCCACCCCTCCCCACCAACACACACAGACAAACGCCCACCCCCATATTCACACAGACATTAGATAAAACGGCTTGGCACTGAAGAATCTGATGAGGAAAGGCCACTATGGGGAGCCGTCCATACAAGGGGGCATCATGGCCTGCAGCGCCCCTATGGACAGACTAGGCGTAGCTCCCACCATGGCGGGCCCCCCATGAGGAAACACTGGCACTAAAAGTATAAAAGGGAGAATAATCATAATGAGAAATCTGTTGGTGTCTGTACGTCCTGATTAAAATTTGTATTGGTTAAAAGATTGAAGGTAGAGAAAAGAAATCAAGGGTTTTTGCTATTGTTTGTGATGAGGTTGGAGAAATGGGTTATTCTTGCCTGTTTGACAGTTTTATTGTAAGATTTGAGTAGATGACGAAATGTTTCATAATGGACAGTGTTACGAGAGTTAACCACTAGATGGCAGCCAAGTTCCATGCAATATGCAGAGACATCTAGTGCGAGTTGATGACGTTGGCTTCCAGGTGTTTTACCTGATGAGCACTGTTCTAACCATAGATATATACAGAAGGCGAGATGTCTTATCCGCGCTGCTGGCCAATGGAATCGAACGTCCGCACTGGCGGCCATCTTGCCACAGTCACCTCGCTCCGCCCCTCTCACTCATAACTATGTATTCTTATTGTGCGTGTTCTTTTAAATAGCCCTAAATTGCTCTATTTTCAACCGAATTTCAAGCGGTTTGGTTTGTTACAAAGGTTATAAGCATAGTTATGTTACTGCATACTTATTAATAATTTATAACCATCGGCTTTCATGTGAAAATAGCAAAAACACGCACACACCCATATTTAATAAAAACATATATGCTAAACGCTAAACTAAACAAACCAGCACTAAATCGTAACATTAATCAAACAGCTCCAACAATATCTTACAGATGAAATGTGATCCTACAAGCTTTTGTTTGTGGACAGCGACGATTGCTGCATCCATAAGCGGCACAGAAGTTCGGCATTTTTTCAGTCACCGATTTCCTGTAGAAACCATAATGCATGATGCTGTAGCAAAGCAATCCAATTGTGAATCATTTGCGAATTAAGTTAAATGATATAGAAAAAAAGCTATTCTGTCTCTCCATATGTCAAATTGCTTGTTTTATTTACACCTACCAATCCTAATCCCTTTTATCACAACAAGAAAAAAGACGGCCTGTAATCTCAGGTTGTCACCGTTCGACTCTGAATCAAACAGGTGGGGGATGAGATATCAGCAGCTCTAGTTCATTGATCACCGTGTCTCTGCTGCATGAACTGATGAGACTGCGTTCATGCAGCAGCAACGTTATAGGAAACGCACCTCAGCGAATAACTACAACCGACACCACAAATATTGTATGTGAACAAAATACTAGTTTGTCCTGAAATAGCTGTTGGCTAAACTTAACTTAAGAAATGAAAATCTTAGTGGTCTCAGTCGTATAAACTTGTGCAGATAGGCTGCCATAGCACCATGTTTTTTCTAATAGAAAGCTGCACTCTCAACATGTTCAACCATCCAGAATTATTGCTACGTTATGAACGTTTGTAAGAAAGCAAACCGTGTGCAAAGCCGTCAAGTTTTCAGCGAGATCAGAGTGTTAATGTTTGTTCAGATCACTCACGTTCCCTCACATTCACTACATCAGACCGTGACTGCCTGACTGTGGAAAGATGGCGGCCAGTGTGGACGTTGGATTCTGCGCCGTGAGACATCTAGCCTTCTGTATATATCTATGGTTATAACTAGCGGCCATACAATAAAAGTAGCGTATCTACAAAGATTGCATGACTGTATAAAAGAAAGAACGAAACATGGTGTCAGAAGCGGAAACTTGCAATGGAGCTAAACTGCTAAGCTAATACCTGACGAACCATGGCTTTTTCGATTCCTGTACCAGACGCAATGGACATGAAGGGCGACGTATATAACAACTGGACATTCTTTAGAGCACAATGGGAAAACTATGAGATAACAACGGAACTGGACAAAAAAGAAGCAAAAGTAAGAGTAGCCACCCTGCTTACAGTAATGGGCAAAGAATGTCACATAATACAAAGACATCTTCACATGTCAGCGGAGGACAGAGACAATCCACAGAAGAATCTGGATGCACTACAAAAATACTTTGAACCTTCCAGAAATGTAATCTACGAGTGCTACGTATTTAACACTGCACAGCAGAGTCAACATGAGTCAACAGAGCAATATGTTGCAAACCTGAGAAAGCTAGCAGACAAATGTGAATTTGGTCCACTGCGAGATGAATTGATCCGTGACAGATTAGTGCTTGTGACTAAAAATGCAAGTACACAAGCACTCATGTTACGTGAATCAGAACTCACACTTGCCAAAGCAATAGACATGTTTAGAGTCAGCGAACTAGCACAAATTCAAAATAAGATAATAACTGGTGTGGAACAGAAGAATGTACACTTTGCACATGACAAACGCTCAGAGATGCACCCCTCATTTGCACCTCAGCATAATTACAAAGAGCATATGGGACATGCAAACAAAGATAAACGCCCAAATAATAACCTCTGTCGTTACTGTGGAGCAGTGCATGACAGAATGAAATGCCCTGCATTTGGCGTCATCTGCAAAGCCTGTGGAAAGAAAAACCACTTGCCACTGCAAGAGTGTGCAAACAAGCCCAGCGCAAGACACGGGTGAACTTTCTTGGAGAAGACAGAGTAGAGGAGGAAGAAGAAATGGAAGAGGTGTGGTTCCTATCAAACATAAACGCTATGGAACAGGGAAACGAGAAATGGCTTGTCAACCTCAAAGTCACACCGTACATGACTGAACCAGTATCATATGACCCTAGCCATACAATCACATGTCAATTGGACACAGGAGCCACAACCAACGCCATAAGCTTCAGAGATCTACAGCTCATCACACAAGATGGTAATCCAGACATACCAGCCAGCAAAGCCACCATTAAACTGTATGATGGGTCACAAGTGAAACTAGCTGGGTTGTGTCACCTCAAAGCTGACCATGATGGACAAACACACGACCTGAAGTTTCAAGTTATACACACGTCACAAATGCCTCTGCTTTCTGCAAAAACATGCAAAAGACTCAACTTGCTATTTCATACACCACACAGATATGTCATCTACAGCGGTCTCACGCAGCACAACAGGGACAGATATGCATTTCACAACCACCACAGAGGACATATATATATATATATATATATATATATATATATATATATATATATATATATATATATATATATATATATATATATATATATATATATATATATATATATATATATATATATATACATATATACATATATATACATATATATATATTCCCTGGTGGAAGATGACTGGGACAACAGTCAAACAGACAGCAGACTCGAGCACATAGTTGGTGACAGGAGGGAAGGGGCTTCAGAAATAGAACGGGCTCCAGTGTTGACTGATGTGCCAAGTGTCCCCCAATCTGGACATTTAGGCCTCAAGCAGACCAGAACCAGATCCAACATAAAACCTCCTGAGAGGTACCGCAAAGACTTTGTTGTTTAAACTTTCTGAAGAAGGAATGTCATCTCTTGTTTATTTCTGTGCCACTTTGTTCATGTGGACTGTTCATTTTTTTCTAATGTTTAGGAGAGTGAACTAGTCATTTCTGTTTAACCTGTAGCCAGCTATTGTTGTTGCTGGCCACGTAACTCTCATCCGGTCACTATTGTCCATTTTCAACTGCTTTCTTTCCATATGTTAAAGGAGATGTTACGAAAGTTAACCACTAGATGGCAGCCAAGTTCCATGCAATATGCAGAGACATCTGGTGCGAGTTGATGACGTTGGCTTCCGGGTGTTTTACCTGATGAGCACTGTTATAACTTGCGGCCATACAATAAAAGTAGCGTATCTACAAAGATTGCCTGACTGTATAAAAGAAAGAACGAAACAAGGACAGGAGTTGGGGAAAAAACGCTAAATACCATGAAGACACATATTTTGTGGAAACACACCCACTTCCACATTCAGGTGGAGGTCCTCCACCCCCGCGAGATGTCCCGGTGTTGAAACTGTAGGAGGCGGCGACTCTCACTGGAAGTGTCGGGACTGTTCTTCGCTGTAGGGGAGCGCTCCTCGTGGAGCAACTCTACTTCCGGTGTAGGGAATGCGTTATGCAGCGTTTTCTTGCTTTGCATCGCTCCTCTGATGAAGTGAATGTTTTTATGTCCTGCAGCGTGTTGTTTTTTTTGTTTTGTTTTTTTGCGTTTGCACCACGATCCTCTTTTTGTACCGTTGTAAACTTGTATTTGTGTTTGTGACTTTGCGTCGTTTCCGTGCTCAAATACGCGATTGTCCCGTATTTGGCAACTAAAAAAGCTGTCCCGTAATGAACTGAGACGGGACGCACTTGACTTTGTCTCCACTCCGCCGCTCCGGCAACCCCAGTGTCCACGCTGAGAACTCTGTCCTCCGCAGTTCTTGGCATTTCGGCTCGCATTCCCAGAGGTGGGCAATGGGCATTCATTGCTGAATGTTTTAAAAAGCTTCTGGCGCGTGGTGGTGGGGTTTAAAGCGGGTGCACTGGGCTTGGACATTAGCGCAGCCGGAGGAAGAACCCTGGTTGCGGGTGCCCGTTCATCGGCAGGTGGTGCTGTGTGTGCGTGATGGTTGTGCGTTCACCGCTTGGCTGTTAAAGCCTGGAAACTTTCTCTGCCTTTTGGACTCATACGGTGCAGCTGGAAGAAAAAAAAAAAAATCATCATTCTGAAGGCGTAGCGGTGCGCCGCCTAATAAAAGCTCTAAAATTATTAATTAATACGTTTCTGTTGAATTTTATTTTATGTGCTACATAGATTTCCTTGTGCGCTGAGAATGTGCAAGTAGTGCGCGATTGCGCAAGCAAGCAGCTTAGAGGGAACATTGGTTAAGATGCAATAAAGTAAATAGACTATGAGTCAGTAAAGTACCCGTTCTCTACTTGTTCTGTAAAATAGTGGTGTGTGTGTGTGTGTGTGTGTGTGTGTGTGTGTGTGTGTGTGTGTGTGTGTGTGTGTGTGTGTGTGCCAGATAAATATCAGCTGTTTCCCACATTGACTGATGTGCTTTTGAAACTTTGATCTTGTCTTCATGGTGTTGACTTTCTAAATGTCTGTGGTGAATACATGGAGATCTTGACAGAAGAGAAATCTACCAACAAGCAGAGACTTTATCTGGATTGTCTTGTTGCTTTATTGCTTCAATTCAACAGTTGATCATTGACTTGACATTGTTATGCAGTATAGACTGATGGTATATTTCATGACTTATTGATTGACTGTTGTCACATTGAGCCAACAAGCAGAATCAAAAGACAAAATTCTCTCACAATATTTACATGCATTCATCTGATTGTTGACAAACGGATCAACAGTCAGAAGGTTGATCAGATGGATGAGTTATTGAAAGGTCAAAGGTCAGGGCGGAAAGGTCCAGAGTGGAAACAGACCTCAGCTGTGTTTCCACAGTAATAAAGTTGTCATGTGGACTAATGACACATTATTAATCTGCGGGATGAATGGGCTGCAGAGGAAGAGAAAGAACGTGGCACAAACATCCAGCAGGTGGACAACAGTCACCAGGAGCACCAACAGGAAGTGGCGTCCAGGCCCCGCCCACCCTGTGATTGACAGCCGGAGACACTGGGTAACAAACGTGAAGACAGAAGAAGAATCAAAGGTGAGAATTCAGCTCAGAGTCTCTCTGACGACTTCAGTCACACTTTCATCAACTCAGCTGAAGAACCTGAAGGAACATAAAGTCCAACATGTAGCGGCTGAGTGAAGGAGGTCTGGACTCTGTGGAGGAGCTCCATGGTTCCAGAGACGCTGTAGAAGGACAGAAGACCTGCTCTGTGGTCCAGGTACACTCGCACTCTGGAGGACCGAGGACCTGAGACACGAGTACTCATGTTGTTGTGACGAAACCAATATTCACCTGGGTAACAATATAAACTCCAGGATTTGTCATTTGCTGTGTCTCAATTCAGGTTCTGCACCCTTGAGGCCGAGTGTCCTCCGTCTGAAAGAAGCGTTCTTAGAGTTCCCAGCCTAGAAGGACGGACCAAACCCCGCCTCCCCGGTAACCACTCGGGACGGTCTAGCCTTCGGCGTATTTCCTCGTTTCGTCACCGCCGTTCCCTCTGGCTGGCCAACCCCGGAAGTGACGTTTCTATAGTATCACGCTAACCATTGGTTTGCCATCTAACGATGCCGTTGAATGTTCAAATAAATAAAATCCTACGTTAAAAACTGGATACTTTATGTGAAACGTCAATATTTAGATTTATATGTCGTGTCTTAACCAGTACATGCCGCTAATTTCAGCTGACTTCCCAGGATCCCACGATGCTTTGCAGCAGCACGCAAAGCATCATGGGATACCCAAGTATGCAAAGGATAGTAGCGGTGTATCCTTGGAATTGGCTAAAACGAGTGCGTATTTACGAGTGCGCATTTTGAGCGTCCTAAACACCCTCGGGAATTGGGACAAGCCTTCGCGCAGTGCGATGACGCAACTTCCTTTCAAAATGCGCACTTCAAGGATGCAGAACCTGAATTGAGACACAGCAATTGAATCCAAATCTACTTTCCTCTGACCTTCCTGCTCTGCCAATGTTCCTGTAGGCCACTGCTACACCAACCCCCTAAAATAAACCACAGAAGTCCCTCCCCCTTCTCCACTCAACCTCCCAGTAACATCGTCCAGTCAGACCTTCTCTACCCAGGACCTGCTTCTTGTCAGTGAATCCGTCTGGATGATCACAATAAGACTGAACTTCCTCCATGAATGTCACTTTTCTGTTCTCCTCAGATAATAACAGACGTTTGTGCACTGTGCAGAACTTGCTGTATTTCATCTCTCAGCTTGGTCCAGCTGCTGCCACGTCCTCAAAGTATCTCAGAGGACGGATCTCCAGGCTGGAGGAGTCTGGAGACGGACTGAGTGCTGGCAGTGAGGAGAACCTGTGGAGAAACTGGCTGTGGTCCAGTGTGTGTGAGATCTTCTCCAGCTCAGCGTCTCTCCTCTTCAGCTCCATCATCTCCTGCTCCAACTTCTTCTCAAGCTCTTTGACTCCACTCACTGCTGCCCCCTGTGTGGATCTGACCTGCTGCTGCACCTCAGAGCGTCTTTTCTCCAGCAGACGGATCATCTGGGTGAGGATCTTCTCGCTGTCCTTCACTGCTTTATCAGCAGAGCCGTTGATGGACTCCACCCCCTTCAGGTCTTCCTCTGTGTGCTGGATCTTCTGCTGGATCTTCTGCCTGGTCTCCTCCAGCTCTGTCTGCCTCCCAGGCCTCTGTACTGCTGCTGACACTGTCTGATGACCTTTATGTTCATCCATACAGCATAAAGCACAGATGATCTTCTGATCAGTGCGGCAGAACATCTTCATCACCTCATCATGACGAGGGCAGATGTTCTCCTGGAGCTGCTGGCTGGGTTCCACCAGCTTGTGTCTCTGTAGGGGAGCAGCATCACGATGAGGCTGGAGGTGAGAGTCACAGTAGGAGGCCCGACAGACCAGACAGGACTTGAGGGCCTTCAGTTTCCTCCCAGTGCAGACATCACAGGCCACATCTCCAGCTCCAGCATAGCAGTGATCAGCAGGAGCATCTTGGAGTCCAGTCCCCCCCCCCCCCGTGCCAAAGAAACTTGGCACGTTAACTTTGCCGACACGTTAGCGTAGCGCGACAGCGACAGCGTGCTTCCCCCCGTCAACGTTAGCGCAATTTCCAACCAGCACTGCAGAGAGAAAGGCAATATCCAGGTGGAGTGAAAATACATCCCAGTGCCCACCATCACAGGCATATAGACGTAGATAAGATAAATTTACATAAAATACCAGAATGTTTGTCAATTTTTCATTAAAACATATTTTATTTATTTAGTTAGATAAAAATGTTTCCTCCCAGCACAATATGTATTTGTTAATTTAACTCACATTCCTGCCATCATCTTAACACAATTCAGTGTCACTTTTAAGTTGGAAAAGCATAATAATTAAATTACTTAAATGGCACATTTCAAGTAAAACAGTTGCTATTTAGTCTATTTGTGGTGGTATGTGAGTTATACTTCCCATAAAAATACTTCCTTTTACATCAAGAATATTTAAATTTTTCATAGATGACTCCCAAAGAGACAGACATATTCTGTCAAGTTCTAACCTGAAGACCACTCTGTCTGGTCCAAAAAGAATTATATTGAATTGAGAGCAGCTGTTCTTATTTTCTCTTTTTTGAGAGAGATTTGCTCAGATTTTCAGTTGACCAGTTGATTTGATTTCTCTGATTAAAATTAAAACAAAGTCTGATATTTGGCAGCTTGTTTAATTCTTATACATAGGTATAAAATACATTTTTTATAATAACATTCACGAGTTTTCGTTGTAAAAGTCATCATTTTCACAAGTTGGACATCTAAAAGTATCGGTATCTGTATTGGTATCGGGATACTAGCCTTGGTATCACCTGGTATTGTATCGAAAGGAAAAATAGTGGTATCGCACATCCCTACTTCCACACACACACACACACACTATACTGTAAATGGCTGCAGTTTCCTTTACAAAAGTGCGACAGACATCATTCAAACATCCATGTGTTTGTCTCATCAAGACCTATATTTTACATTTGACAGCCACTTAAAAAAAAATGCAGGTCAAAAATATGCATCATTTGCATACACAGGCATATGATGATTAGACCTCTTCTCCCTCTTTGTCAACACACAAATGCCTGCAGTTTCCTTTAGAAAAGTGCTACAGACGTCATTCAAATACCTACGTGTTTGTCTCATCAAGGCCAATATTTTACATTTGACAGCATCCTCCAAAAAAAAAAAATGGAGGTGAGAAATCTGCATCATTTGCATAGACTTCTTTCAGCAGATGTCGCCGGGCGTCGGCAGAGGACGGGGGTCAATTGCGGGCGTCGACAGGGGTCAGGCGTCATCGGGGGTCATTGGGCATCGCGTCGGCCACGGAGGCTCAGTCCCGCAAACGCTGCTTGCAGCTTTAATTTATTGTTTTGATTTAATTTAATTTATTAGTTTTAATGGCTGCTGAATAAAGGGGATGAATAGTTCAAATTCGAGTTGAAAGTAAAATATACAAATGTTGGTAGTACTAGTAATCATTACTAAGTACAGTTATGCCCATCTGTTATCTTTGTTGGGCTTGAGTTTATGATTATTTTTTTTACCCTGTGCATCTTTTTTTTGTTAGTAGGACTTGTCATTGCTCCAACACGAGTAAACATGTTGCGTCCCACTAGATGGCGGATTTGCCTTATTTACAAGCACCACGGTCATCGGAGCTGATCGCTGCCACTCTCAGCAGCGTGCGTCTACTAAGGTCTACTAAGATTCCACAATCTATTACACCTCGTGAGCAAAACAGGCTACAGGTAAAATTAAACATCTTCAGTTGAGCAACTCAGGCAATTTAAAGTGATTTAAAAACAAACAAACACTATAATACTAGGAAAAGAATCGTCTATATGTCAATAAATACAACAGATTGAGTATTCATAAAAAAAAATGCTTACTTTAAATAAGAAAATCCAACAAACCAACAATTGCAACACTAAAAAGCAAACCAACAATTAAAATAATGCTTAATTGCCTTAGCTTCGTCCCACACTTATCAGCTTAGCTACTAAGAATAACACACATTATTCACCTGGATAGAAGGAGGTTCTGAGGAACGTGTTGGTCCTGGAGCTTCCTGGTCAGGATGTTCGGGAGATCCCTCGGGCTCAATGTCTGCAGCGCCAACATATTTTAGAATTGCTCCTGCAGAGACAAAGCTCACTAGATCATCAAGCAAAACAGATCAGAAGCACATTTTCCTATTTTATTATTACAGTGATGTTGCAGTAATATAGGAAAAAAAAAAAAAATGTTTTTAAATTAAACATTATGATTGCAGTGTCCCTTTAAAGCTTTTACCCAATTACAAAACTGTCACTTTTAAGAGTTTTTGGCATTACTTTACACACTGTACTAGTTAAAGTAATAAAACTAAGATAAATGACCCACTACCACAATAGTCTAAAATAGTCAACACCATGCCAAATAAAGTATTTCCATAAAATATTTCTTTGAATTATAAAACAGTAGCACATTTCTAATGAAGGGCCTACAAAATACAAACTAAGCTTAGTAAATTCATCCTAAGTTAAGGCTAAAATAACATTAAGAGTCAAATATGTGAGAGACAACTTCCACTGAACAATAACAGGGGACTGACTACAACAACAACTACAACATGCCCTCCCTCCCTCCCTCCCTGTTAGAATGTGAATAAACGGGTGTGGAGTCAATCAGTCAGTCCCATGGCAGGATAGGCCAACATGGCAGGATATGGTCAACTTTCATAAAACAAACAAAAACGCTGATTCATGACGAACAAATATTAGCCAGCCAGCTAACATTTATCCGACGCTAGCTAGCTGGCTAGCAGGACAAATAAACAAACTTGGGGGGGGGACAACAGCGTTTCACCTCCACCTCTCCAGCCCACATCACAAACAAATAACTTACCTTTCCCCTTTGCAAGTTTTTCTTGATCAGTTTTCTTTTCCTTCCGTTTTTCCGCACCGCTGGGATAAGTCCATTTTGATGCCATTATGGTGTCTGTTTTTAATCCTCTCGCTAACGGGAACGAATGGTAGCTATCAATCATTCACATCATACCTGTCGGCGTCGCCGGCCCGCTACGTCACAACCTGCGTGACAGTGCGGCAAGCCCCCAGAGTCCAAGATGGCGTCCCATTCCTTTCTATGAAGTTGCTCACCCAGCGCATGGCTCCCAAAAACCTTTTGACTTCCGCATTGATGGGATAATAGAGCATGCGCAGTTGTGTCAGTGTGGAGATCGTCACTGACAGACGTGCGCGCTCATGAACCGTACAAAATTCAACATGGAAATCAATGTATTTTTTACGGAACAACTGACGATTGTTGTTTCAAAATTTTATCAATAATAATGATTATTATTATTATTATTATTATTATTATTATTATTATTATTATTATATTAATAAAATAGTATTATTATAATAATATACGATTATTTGTGTATTAAACAAGTGAGCAATGTGCCACTGAATAATAAATTATAATTCTTTGAAGCAACTCTCTATGGACCATAACAGCACTGCCACACATATTTTTTTAATTAATAACCTCTTTGGAAAGCAGACAAAGTAATAAAATGATTGGTCTATTTATTTCATCAGAACTAAAAAAATTAAAAATAAAAACTCAACGATCTTGAAAGTTCCTCCCTTTCTCTTGCACCTGTCGATGTGTGTAGCTAACACAAATTTGCAAATATTTTGTCGTCCTCATGGAATTAAACAGCACACCATGTTAATTTATCAGTGAGTGCGCTCTCTTTTCATGCAATTCATCACTCTTAACATGTAATGCTGAATCATGAAAGCTATGGAGCAAAAAATAATAATTACATAAACGACGAGTGAAATAAAATGTGTCATTCATTCAATAAAGATTTCATTCATTCATTCATTCATCTTCTATACCCGCTTATTCCTATTCAGGGTCACGGGGGTCTGCTGGAGCTTATCCCAGCTGTCTTAGGGCGAAGGCAGGGTGACACCCTGGACAAGTCACCAGTTCATCGCAGGGCCACATAGAGACAAACAACCATTCACACTCACATGCACACCTACGGACAATTTAGAACGTTCAATTGACCTCACATGCATGTTTTTGGAGTTTGGGAGGAAGCCGAAGAACCCGGAGAGAACCCACGCAGACACAGGGAGAACATGCAAACTCCACACAGAAAGGTCCCAGGTCCGGGCCCCGGAATCGAACCCACGACCTTCTTGCTGTGAGGCGGCAGCGCTTTTATTTCATTTAACAAAGCATATCATTATTTCATCATGCATTTAATTGTTTTGTGGTCCTGTGTTTTAGTGCTTCATAATTGTATTCTGTTGTCAAATTTGCCCATCAAAGTCAGATTAGTAATCCTGTACATCAGTTTAAGGAAAACCAATTCTAGGTAATGGATTGCAGATCTGGTAGTGACCTGTTACAATGGAAAGAAATGTATACATAATAAGTACGTCTGTGTGCCCGATATTTTAGCTAACACTAAACTTTCTGCACAACTGTCTGCATTGTGTTTAAGTTTAAATTAGTTAAATATGTTTGCATACCCAATTTTAAGTAAAATTACACAAAAAAAAATATTGTACATTTATTTTTGGAATGTTTTGCTTTTTACAGCTTTCCTTTTGGGGACAGAAAAAGGTTGCACAAATGGGTGGAAAATGTGAGAAGAAAAAACTGGACACCCAATGACAACTCCAGGCTGTGTGCTCTTCACTTTGAGGAGAAATCTTTCATTTTGCGTGGTGAGAGAAAGTGCCTAACTTCAACAGCTGTCCCAACCATTTTTAGTTTCTTCAAATCAGGTAAGAGCATGTCTACCAAACAAAAGGTAAGTGAGTCACACACACACCCACACACACACATGATTTTGATCAAATCTTTGACCACACATATTCTAAAAAATGTAAAGAGGTGTCAGAGATCTTTGAAGAAGACAGTTTTCTCGTGATTCAGGAACCATGTGACAGCCATACTGTGTCTGATGTAGATGTAGAGGTCACAAATGATGTACAGATCACCAATGATGAAGAGGTCACGAATGATGAAGAGGTCAGAGCAACAATGAAGGGATTTTACATTGACTGTTCAGTTAACATGTTCAATGTTAAAATATTCACATGAAAGAAACTTGAAAATCATTACGGCAGACGTAAAAAAAATTTTGTAAGAAAGTGTTGAAAGTTATCTTGAAATCATTTATGAGGATACTCATTATAATATTGATGAAGTGTTATTTCATGTTTTGTTGGCTGTTTCAAGGGTTTATTTAGTTTGTTGTGACACAATCTAAGGTTCAATTTGTAAAGAAATAAAAGTTCTTGTGAAAAAAGATAGTGGTCAAAGTGATATTAGTGTTATTTGTGTTTGTGTTTTTTGTAGTCGTGTCTGGATTTGTCCTGTTCGTTTCTGGTCTGTGTTTGTGTTCCCACTCTTGGCCTGCACCTCGTCGTGGTGAGTGGGCTTTTAACTAAGACAGGCCAATTATATATATTGTGTGAAGCCAGCAAAATAGTCATTATGAGAATTATAACTGAAGCACACTAAATAATACACCATCAGTCACATTTTGCTTTTCTGTTATTAATCTAATGTGTGTTATGTCAAGCCTCCACAGTGGCGTGCTGCAGTCAGGATGAGACAAACAAGGTGAATGGATGGACGGATTGATGAGCCCAGCGAGCCTCCACCATCCACAGACAAGCCAGTCCCATTTTCCACCCAGAGAGATGTCTCTTCCATCTATCTTTGCCTGCCAGGGAAATGCAACCAAACATAGTAATTACAGATGGTGTTGTCTCTGTTAAAGTGACACATGAAAAAAAAAAAAAAAATAATAATATATATATATATGTATATGTATATACATATATATATATATATATATATATATATATATATATATATATATATATATATATACATATATATGTATATATATATATATATATATATATATATATATATATATATATATACATATATATATATATATATATATATATATATATATATGTATAAAGGTTTTGTGATTCATGTTCATGACAATAACAATCGAACAGATTTTCTTCATTCTTCCAATGAGTTTCGCAAACAAACATGGAATTTTCCCTGGATCATACTAATACGTTTGTAGATTATATAAAGAAAATTATAAAACACATTTTTTGCGGTTTTATATTAAAGCAGATAGTCAAACGTAAATGTAGCGTGGTAATGTTGCGAAGACACATTTATTTTTGTTTTTCTTTGTTTCTTTAGAAGCTTTTATTTTGGTTTTCTGTGGAAGCACAACAGACAACACACACGTTAACGTCCGCTACGACGGTTCGCTCCACATAGGTCTCACGAGCCACTTGAGAGACCTCTCTAGCGTTATTCCCCGGGGCGAACACGACCTCCACTGGTAGAAGTGGGTAACTGCACCCTGCTCACTGATCACTCTCACACACGCCACAAACCACAACAAAAGCAGGAACAGTGCTTTGCCACAATTATGCTACATAAACACGTCCTGGTCCCCTCTGGATCCTCTTTTCCGGTCCTCGCGATCACTCTCTTGGCTGCGGTGGGCATGGTTCTGCCCGCGGTGTCTTCCTTTGTCAGGGCATTCTCTGGCCCAGTGACCCATGCGGCCGCAGATGTGGCACGCCCCCTTTTCGCCTGTGTCTCCGCTAGTCGCCCTTCGTCGGTTGTCGTTGTTCCTGTAGGGCCGTCTCGCCGTGTCACTGAGGTGCTTCATCATGGTGAGGGAGGCACGCTTTATCTTCTTGTCCTCTGCATCGCTGGCCTCCTGCAGAAGCCTCTCAGCGTGCACTGCATGACGTCGGACCTCTGTCAGCCGGGCATCTTCAATCCCCACGCAGCAGCTTCTGTTAACTGCTTTGGCGATCTGGGGGAGCAGCCTTTGTCTGAAAGCAGTGATGAGGCTGGCCATTTGGTTGACGGCAGTCCTGATGAACGTGGCGACGCTGCGGCGTCGGTGCTGGAGTGCGCAGGGTTGTACAGTGGTAGCGTTGGATGAGGGCAGGCGGGAGGAGGGAAGACAGGCATGTCCAGGAGAGGGTCCCTCGGGCCTGTAAGAGAAGGATACAGACGATTTGGTGCATTTGAATGCTTGTGTGTGAGTGGCTCCTTTTCTCCCTCCTCTGGGGAGTGTGTGTGAGTGTGTGCACCCTCTGCCGTTATCTCTGTCACCCCTGTGCTCCAGCGCCCAGCGCTGTTCACACGTTTCTTTACTTGTTTCCTGTCCCTGACCTCTGCTTCAGGTTTCCAGAATGAAAAACACCTTTCATGATCTTTGATGATTTGAATCTCCCACCTGTTTGGGTTTTTCTTTTTTGTAACCTTTCCCTCGGCTATATTCAGTTTATCCCGGAGGTTTCTCAATTCCTCCATACTCAGTGATCCCCCCTCTGGGAAACCATACTTTTCAACCCAAACATCCAACATATCAAGACAATCTGGACCGTATTTTTTCCGCATGTCGTCCACAATTTGTCCCTCCTGAGGAACTGCAGCAGCCACTTTGCTCTGGTTCTTCCCCATCCCTGTCTAGACTTATTACTTGTAGCTGCACTCCCTGTGCCCCCTTTTTTTACTCAGGCGCAAAAAGGTAGAGAAAAAATTCACCCCTTCGGTACTTAGTCACCAAAGGTTTTGCCCGCTCAGCCCTCACCAACCTTCTTGGATATCTGGTGAGCGGGACTGGCCCGCGATATGACCTTGACTGGCGCGATATTATGATTTAGCGTACGTTACGCTCAACGTCATTCCGTGCGGCAGGTAAAAAAAAAAGGTGGTGGTGTCCCGGGTGTCCCAATTCCATCGCAAGCCGATCGGAGCCGATTATCACCTGGGTCGTTTGTCGGGTTGGTTGACCCGTTTTGTCGTGCAACAGCTGCAACTGCAAACTGCAGGCTTCAATTTACCAACGCCTTACACATGTGATGGCATGGAGACTGTGCATTGTAGCAACATCAGTCCCCTCAGAGAGAATCTTCTCCAAAACAGGGCAGATATTTACAGAGAGAAGAAACAGGATCAGCCGCACAAAGATGAGGCTCTTGGTTTTTCTCATTGTCAATCTTCACTAAAGGACAAAACTGTTATCTGAATGCAGATTTTTTTTTTCTTTTTGTTTTACACATTTTAATTTATATTTTGTTTTGTGAGTTTCTGTAAGCGTATGTTGTTTGACTTTACATTTGTGTAGTAGTAAAAAACTAAACGTTTAAAATTGGTAATAGTTATTTAGATAGAGGCACCTAGACCCACCTGTGGGTCATAACACCCCCTCTCTTAAGAACTAAACCCTATTAACATACCTACAAACAAAACTAAACAAGAAAAACCTCAGTTCCCCTGAAATAAGAATTCCGCAGCTAGTCCACATGTACATGTGATAACGCATCTGCCAACACATTAGCAACCCCCCTTCCTGTGGCAAATCTGGAGATTGAAGTCTTGCAGGAGCAGAGACCACAGCATGTACGGCTGGTTTGATTGCGCATCCTATCCAGGACCACGAGGGCATTATGGTCTGTAAAAACCTGACCCCAAATTAACATCAAGATGGGCATTGTCAGAAGGAGAGCCAAAGCTTCTTTCTTAACTTCCCAGAATTGACTCTGTGTGCGTGCTGCTTACTTGTGGCATGTCCCTCTACTTCTATGTCATGGTGCAAAACTGACGTACGGCGGGGGTGGTCAGAAAACAATAGTGGGTGGCTCTCAATTAATTTAACAATATCATGACGGGCTGATGCAGGCAAATGGGACAAAAACGAGCTTAAGTTATTCATAATTTCAGAGTTTCCCAGGCGCGCCGAATGAACACCGATTTTTTTTTTTTTTTTTTTTTTTTTTTTTTCATGAGCCCTCCCTCCACCAATGGGCACGGAGGGGGCGGAGGCTCAGGCAACACATTTTTCCTAGCGACGTAACGCCCGGTTCACACTGGACGCGGAAGCGCCACAAAGCGCCGCAAAGTGCCGAGCGCTTCCATTCGGCGCCCATGTTAAGCAATGTAGTAGTTCACACCAGACGCGAACAGGCGCGCGGCTCCCCTCGCGGATCGCGCCATGCATTTAACGTCAGTTCACTGGACGTGGAAGCGAAGCGCCGCCGAGCGCTTCCATTCGGCGCCCACGTTAATCAATGTGGTGGTTGCGCGGCTCGCGGCATGCATTTGTTGTTTCGGCGTCTGCTCTATTTCGTGCGCGAGCCGCGAGCGGTCCTCGTCAATAGTACAGGAAGTCGCTCAATAAAAACGAGAAAATCCGGTGAATTTTCAAAATAAACTAATTTCAAAATAAAAACCCAATGACAAATTCGATCATATATCATATTTGTATGTTATATTTGTCAGTACATTGTATCAGAGTGCGAGAGAGATTAAACACACACACACACACACACACACACAGAGGAAGACTTGATCAAAATACGTCTGTTTGATCCTAGAGATGCCGGTCAATGATCATTATGAAAGAGGTCTTGTCTTGAGATGGACACCTGAGTGCGTGTTTCTATTTATTTACACACACACGCACAAAAGTGAGCTATGGAGCGGGCTGGCTACGGGGCGAGGGGGGGCGATGGCGAATGATTTTTTTTTATTTTATTTTTTTTAAAGAAAAAAAAAAGAAGTGAAAAAGTGGGAGTGAAAAAAAGAGTGCAGCTGAGCAGAAGCGCTTGTCGACCGTCGCGGAGCTGTTCGCGTCTGGTGTGAACCAGTTGGAGCCTCGCTCGCGAAATTCGTTGGCGCGGCGCTTCCGCTTCCATTGACATGAATGGCACGAGCCGCGCGCCTGTTCGCGTCTGGTCTGAACCACTACATTCAGTGCGTTTACATGGCACTAGAGAAAATCGAACTATTGCCTTAGTCTGATTATGATCGGAGAACTCACGTGCATGTAAACACCTTACTCCGATTATGATTGGAGTTTGAGAACTCCGATTGGAATCGGAGAACTCCGATTGAGACACCCAGATAATGCGATTGGAATTTGAATTTCTCTGCCATGTATACGCCTTAATCGGACTATTAACTGGACAATGCGAGTGCGCATGCGCCACGCCTCGCTCTCGTGACTCATGACCGCACAACTACGTCGTCTAACAAAACAGACGGCGCGAAACAACCTGGCAAACGCGAATAAGAATGTTGACATTTGGAGAGAGGATGAGACCGGGGCGATGCTTTCTCTTCTAAAAGAGATGGACATATTAAAATAACGCGCAACGGAGACCTTTTTAAAAAGGGTAGCGCAGCAAATGCAGGGCTCCGGCTTTGCGCACCCCTGAACAAATACGTATTCCTTCGTATTTATATTTCTACCTTTTCGTTCACATTTTTTGTAAGTTAGAAGAATTTTAACTTTGTAAATATAAGCACAGCAAAGACATGTTTTCCTGATTTGTTTTTATTTGGGTAATTTCGCTGTTATTCTGCTGGAAACGGCGTGCAGCGGCACCAGCTTCCTCCACGGTCGGTACTTTAATGAGCGTGTGTATAACTGAAGACACCGTTCCTTTGCAAAACCTGTACACAAACTCTCCCACCAGTCTGCTCCGAACCCGAATCCAACAAGAACGAGAGTTTGGGGTCCGTAGCGACGGCACAAAGCGTAGCATCGAAGTGTTGTTGTAGCCCTCCAACAGTAAACAACGTTCTTGTCTGCCTTTTAAAATAACCAGGAGCACAAGAAATAGGGTACACCTTATCTGCAAAGCAAGTAACACGTACATTATGAACTATCGTTCCATATCATAATAGATTTAATATGTCAACCGAAAGCAGCTGACCGGCTGAAAAGACTCACTCCACCCCCTAGTGTTGGGAGGAGGACCCGTCAATAATTTGAATTTCTCAGCTGCATGTATACGGGGACCAAGGTGAGAACTCCGATTGGACGAGAAAACCGAATGATTGCTTAGTCCGATTAAGCTCTGCATGTAAACGCACTGATTGATTAACATGGGCGCTGAATGGAAGCGCTTGGCGATTCACAGCGCTTCGCTTTGCAGCGCTTCACTTCGCGGCGCGGCGCGGCGCTTCCGCGTCCTGTGTTAACCGGGCGTAACTTTTCAACATTTTGACGTGGCAGACGCGGGATGATCGTTTTCTATCAGGAGTGTGCACTACATAATCTGTATTGGAAAGTTTGCGCTCCACGACATACGGACCAGAAAAACCAGCCTGCAAACCGGAACCGGGTAACGGCAACAATACCAACACACAACGCCTGTCTCAAAAACTCGAGCCACAGCTTTCTTGTCAAACTGCCGCTTCATTTTAGACTGGCTGGCGACAAGAGTTTGGTGAGCAGTTTCACAAGCACGATGCAAGCGTTCACAGAAAAAAAATTACGTAATCTAACACATTATTCTCTACTCGCTTAACATCGGAAAGCCACTTACCCCTTAACAGACGCAAGGGTCCTCTCACCGAACACTAAATCAGCTGGGCTGAACCTGAGGGACTCCCACACATACAATCGACGACTGAAGATACACTTTATGCTGCGGAACCATCACTGTGCTCATTTTAACCCCCCCCCCCCACACACACACACACACACTAAAATATACGAATTGCAGTAGGTTGGTTTTGTTGCTCTTGGTTGTCCGTTAGTTTTTTGAGAGTTAGTAGTAGATAGATCCCTAGATAGTAAGTTTGATAGATGGATAGAAATAGGTAAGTTAGTTAAAGTTACACAGACGCACATATATATATATATACATATATATATATTAATCTCTTTCAATGAACTCCAAAACATACATGGTCAAAATCCATATTATTATTATGTTGTTGTTTTTTTTAAATGCTCATACAAAACAAGAAAAAAGTGTCACATCCACTTGTAGTGCATTATTTTTGCCAGCAAGCTTCTTTTGTTACGACTGACCACATTGACCCATATTTTCCATATACTCACCTGAATCAGGTACCCTGCAAGGGCAACGACCTTCCCCGAGGTGATCGGTGGAGTGACGTGCAACCAGCACGTGACCTCTACGACGAGCTTCCACCCACGGAAGTGCCATAGGAGGACACGGATTAAATAGTATGGCTTGTCCACCAGAAGGCTGTATTATGGTGTACATAATATAAAACTTCTGCCCAGTTCTGCTTGTATTGCAATGGTTGGTGTTCCTGAAGTTTCATTTTTCGTCCCTTTTTATTTTTTACATCCATGTTTGTGATGAAATAGTATTGTGAATCGCTAGCTCGCATTGCATGCTGGGAAACAGCGTCACTCAAGGAAGTTTTCGCTTCGCTGACACGGTCCTGAAGGGAAGTGGGTTTTAGTGCACTGGAACGGGATGAATGTGTTTAATCAAGCAGTACAAACCTGATTAATTGTCTTAATACTTCACTTCGAATGGCCATATTGTTTAGGATTAGAATTAGATGACAACTTCTTCACAATATTTGCAACTATTCAATTTGACCAGCAGGTGTCAGTAGAAGACGAAATTTCATGTTGACTATTTCCTAATGGAAGTGCTCTCTTTACGTTGGGTTTTTCTCATAATTATTTGAAGTGTAGGCCTGTAGTTGATGAGGAATCACGGTGTGCTAACGCTACTCAAACAGCTTCGATGAAAAAAGGGAGTGTGATTTGGGTTTGTGGTACATTATGACAATCTTGGACTTGCAAGACTGAGGCGACGGTTCAATTCCCATCAACGTGTATTATATATGTGTTATTTAGCTCATCTATTCTACATTTTAAATAGATCACATTTGACATCTGACCCACTGAACACTTACTATTGAACATATTTTTAAACTATGGGCTATTTAGTCTTGTTTTAGGATATAATATAATTCATTGCACAAACTGTCAGGCTAAGTATAGAGCTATAGTCTACTACAATCAGTCGTGCCAAAAAAGAGACATTGTCTTTATTTTTCATTTTTATTTTATTGTGTCAGCATTGAACCATACAAGCATGTAGTGTTGTCCAACAAGAATGCATGGCGAATCAAATCCCAAACAACCTATGAAACAATGAACACGTTTCTATTGCACTTCATTTTATTGAGCACTAGATGACCTCCTCGAGCACTGTGTCATTGAAGCCTCGAGTAATGAACCATTTTTTGAAACAAGTGTCGAAGCTTCAACAAAGCCTCCATCGGCCATCACTACCTACGGCTGCGTGCTCTAACACCATTTCAGAAGTGACTAACTGCAGACTTGGGAGCGGAGGAGGGATGACAGTCAGGCTGGCTCGACTGCTCCTCCTTCTCAGCCATGGCGCGTCCAATCAGCAGCCGACATCCAGGACCGCACCTGCAAGGCGTCATCCACTCTCTCTCTCTCTCTCTCTCTCTCTCACACACACACACAAAATAAATTGTGTTCAATCATGTTAAACTTGGTTGGGGCACAGCCATGGCTCTTTATATTTTATTTTTATTTTATTTTGTATTTTATTTTGAAGTTAGCGCTTTGCATTCTTTGCGATCCTCAGTACAGAGGAAGCCCATGAAGCAGGTGAGACGGTCTCCTCCCTGCTGAGACAGAAATTAATGCAATAAGTTGAGCTATGCTTCATGTAACTGTGTTTGAGTGTTTAAATGTGTGCTGGTGTCTTTCATTTAATTTTTTTTATTTTTTTTTATTTTTTATTTTTAGCAAAGTTCGTTTTTTTTTTATTGCTATTAAAAACGATTAGCATGCTAGCATGTCCATTAGCAGCACACAGCTCTCATACGGAGCACGTTGTCTCTGCAGGAGGTGACCAAGTTTCACGGAGCAAGTTATGGTTGTGTCCCATTCTGTTTCAGGTATGTGTGTGTAACTGGAAGAATGTTACAGTGTATAAAAATGGAGCTTTAGGGAGCAAATTATTGAAATTGCGAATGTCATTTTTTTGTATTTTGTAGAAAAATGTATTTTATTTTTAATATTATTTGTATTGTAGAAACAACAACTACACGATCACTACTTCAGTACAGAGGAAGCCCATGAAGCAGGAGGTGACCAAGTTTCACGGAGCAAGTTATGGTTGTGTCCCATTCTGTTTCAGAGAATAAACTGCTGCTCCACACCTGACTTCTGCAAGTCTTCATTATACAGCAAGCAGGACAGAATAGGAGAGGTCACATTGGTGCCGTGACTCGAGACTCTTTTGTTGTGCTACCAATGCTGCAGAGCGACCCGGGGACTGTTCTGCTGCTGCTGTTCATCTGCGGTCACTGAAGTCGGTCAGATGTGTTGCTTTTGTGCAGTGTTAGACATCAGATAGAGGGTTTATGTACTTTTATTTGATTTTTTTTTTTTTTTTTTTTTTTCAGTTTCCAGTCTAGGCCTTTTATGGTTTCATCCTTTTGTTTTGTGGTATTGTGTTTTGTTAACTTTTTGGAAAGATGAGTAATCTCAGGGTAATGTTTTTGTAACTCCTTTTGGTGCTGGCAGAGGGAGGGGTTTTATGCATCCTTCAAGTTTACTGTTTGAGAGTCCTGTTCAGGGGGGTGGTGTAGTGTTGGGTAATCAGTGTACACCTGGGCGCCCCTTGCTCAGTACTGGTGTTATCCCTCCCCCCAACTCCGATGCAAACCCTCATGCCCTTGCTAGCCAGGGCACGCATTCCCCTGTCCCGGACAGGCACAGCATGTGTTCCCCTGCACCTACCCCTGATGTTATTGCTGCTAGTATTGTAGGTCAGATGGGTGATGCATTGATTCAACAGGTCAGCCAGCGGGTGGCACAGGACATTATCTCTCACCTCAGTGCATCTGTCACTACCCCTTTACTCAGTGCTGCCCCTTCACCTGCCCATGCTGATATGCTAGCCAGTTCCCCTTTACATAGTGCTACCCCTCGACCTAGCCATGCAAATGTGTCTGCCACAAATGCTTTTGACGTGTCCCATTTGCAATATGTCCCTCATCGAAAGCTGAAGGAGCCCCCCTGCTTCAGAGGAGACAACTCAGACTCTGTTTCCGTCCAGGAGTGGGAGGAGCTCATGAGGAGTTTCATTAAGAGGGGGAATCTGCAACCTGAGGAACAAGCGGAGGAGATCCTTGTTCATCTTGGTGGCAAAGCAAAGGATGTTGTCAGGTTTGGGACCAGGAACAGTGGTATTAACATCACCTGTAACCCCGATGCCATTTATGGTCTCATGCGGAAGCACTTTGATTCTGTTCCGTGTTCACCACTCCCATTAGCAGACTTTTACACCACTCTTCCTGGGAAGGGTGAGGATGCTGTCACTGGACAGCCCCAGCACTGAGGTGACTCGAATGTTCATAAAGAACTGCCCTTCTACTGAGCTCGCCATGACCTTCAGGTCGAAGACGATAGACAAGTGGACTGCTCGTGAAGTCCAAGACATTCTGAACGAATATCATTCTGAAATGATGTCAGTGAACAGAACTTCCAGAGAAAGGGTGTCAGTGAATGCTCTTGCTGCTGTCTCGCCACCTGCACCACCTGCTGAAGAACAGAGCCCACTGCAGCCACAGGCCACTGACCCTGATGCCCTGAACCGCCTTATTAACATGCTGGAGAAGGTGCTCCTGCAAAGATCTTCCCCAGCTTCAAACAGTCCTGTTCATGGTCCGACTCGACGGCCTGGCCCAAGGCACCCCAGGATCGGTGGGTTGCACTTGGAGGAAATGTCTTCTTCTCCACCATGGACTTGACGTCTGGCTTCTACAATGTGCCACTCCATGAAGAGCACAAAAAATACACAGCTTTCTCTTCACCTTTTGGCCTCCACTAGTACAACAGAATGCCACAAGGTCTGTCCAACAGTCCTGCAACATTCATGCGAATGATGATGTCAATCTTCGGGGATGAAAACTTCACTAGTCTGCTCTGCTATCTTGATGACCTGATGGACTTTGCCTCAACTGAACAGCAGGCACTTGAGCGTCTAGAGATGGTGTTCTCCCGTCTGAAAAGTCACAAACTCAAACTGGCCCCCAAGAAGTGTCATCTCTTGCGGAGGTCAGTAAGGTTCCTGGGACATGTCATTTGTGGGGACGGGGTGATGAAGGACGCTGACAAGATGAAAGCCATCATGGATGTGGGAGAGGCTGACCTGATGGAGAGTGATGGTGTGACCCCTTCCTGGAGGAAGATTAATTCTTTCCTGGGCCTAATCTTCTACTATCAGCACTTCATAGCTGACTGCTCTGCTAAAGCAAAACCCTTGTACAGACTCCTCTCTGGAAGGCAGGTGCAGCATAAGGCCATGAGAGGCAGGAAGGTGAAAAAGCGATCATCTGCTCCACCAGCGCTTATGGCGAGCGACTGGACTGCTGCATGCAAAGAATCGTTCCAGACCCTGAAGAATGAATTAGCTTGCAATGTCACCTTATCCCACCCCAACTTCAGTGAGCCCTTCGTTCTCGCTGTTGATGCGTCGTTTGATGGCATTGGCGCAGTCCTGTCTCAAGTGCCACCAGGTGAGACTGTTGCTCGACCTGTCGCTTTCGCCAGCAAGACACTGTCCCGATCACAAATTAACTATCCAGCGCACAGGTTGGAATTCCTGGCGTTAAAATGGGCCATTTGTGACAAGTTTGGTCATTGTCATTGCCCATTGTCCTACATCTTAACAAAGCTATGTTTGGACGCATGTGAACAAAGATGGGTTGCTAAGCTTGCCGCATTCGATTTCGATCTGAAGTATGTCCCTGGCGTTAAGAACGTTGTCGCTGATGCGCTAAGCCGCGAGCCATTCGTTCAGTCATGTATCAGTCAACGTCTGATGAAAGAGCCCTACGTTGCACTGCTGGACGAAGTTAATGGCGTCGTCAGGGGTACAGTGCAAGATGCCTTCCGGCTGACAACTGCCAAGTTCTTCAAGAAAGGGAACCAAGACCATCCGATTCTGATGCTGAAGCCCTTATTTTATTTTGAAAGGTGACCCGCAGCTATTTTAGGTCGAGAAAAAAAAATGGCCGAAATGTTTGTTTGATGGAAAGCGGGTCAAGCCGGAGTGGTTGGTGAGCCAAAAATTCTTTTGACCTCACGTTGTCTGTGTTGCCTCGACCCAAAAACTCAAGAAGGAAAATAAACGAGTTAAATGGAACCCACGTCTCATCAATAGATGAATGATGTAGTGGTGCTGGTATGACGGACGGACATTGAAGACACCTGAGCGTCAAAGGTAAAGAGCGGCTACATGAATGAAAACTGTGGAACTACACAGTCAATCAACACAATCAACACATTGAACACACAAACACATCACATCCTTCCTTCATTTGGCAGCAGACAATAAAACAGCAGTTGGATCAAAGATGCAGTGGAGTCCGAAGAGACGCCAGTGAAGGATCTCTGATCCAGTGGAGCTCCAAGCTGCAGTGACTTTACACACAACTGAGCATCATGTTGAGTTGAAGCAGCAGATCAGAGCAACACTGTCAGTCACAACAGGACGTGTTGACACTCAGTGGCTGGAACACACTGGAGTGTGAAGCTGCACTGAGGACACTGTAGTGGAGACACTGAGGACCTGGGGCTTCATTTACAAAAACGTACATGGATTTCATCCTGAAACAAAAAAATCTGGATGTTCAAAATGTTGCGAATGCACAAACGCACACCCATTTCCTTTGAGCGTCCCAATCCTTGTGGAATTGATCGCACATGAGCACGAGCCCTGCTCCTCCCTCGGAACACCTCCACATACAAAGCGTTGTCCCCCCTTGTTGGAAATCCAACATGCTGGTGGACTTTTGGAAGGACAGTCTTGAGGTCAGCATGACTAAAATCTCCAGTGAGGATGGTAAAGCTTTTGGGTTTGCTGTCTGTTGATCACTGATGGCCTGGTACAGTTCATTGAGTGCAGCGTTCCTCTCACTGCTGTTGTTGGTGGGAGGGATGTAAACTGCAACTAGCAAAATGGCAGTAAACTGCCAGGGCAGATAGAATGGACGGCACTTTATGATCATCAACTGTGCCAGTGGTGAACAGTGTTTGCATACCACTGCAGTGTCCCGGCACCACGCACCACAGATGTAAACACATGCTGCACCACCGCGGGACTTCCCTCCATTTACATGATGATGGTGATGATGATGATGATGATGATGATGATGATGATGATGATGATGATCAGACATTAATGAGTCTTGATTCACTTTCACTGTCTTTAGAATCTCACATGTCGACCACAACTTCTCTCTCTGCTCTCCTTCATCCAGTGAACTCTCAGAGCTTCAGTGTGCAGTGGTGTCTTCAGCTCTGCAGTCCAGCCCCTCCCACCTCACACTGCTGGACCTGAGTGAGAACTTCCTGAGGGATCCTGGAGTGAAGCTGCTCTGTGCTGGACTGCAGAGTCCAAACTGCAGACTGGAAGTTCTCTGGTCAGTTCCTGCTTCCTACTGGTGGACAGTGTGTGTCAGCAGATGACAACTGGTGTGTAACGCTGCTCAGTGTGAAGACTTTGAAGCAGATATTAAAGACTCATCTAGACAAAGTGGATGTTGATATTTTCATGTCAACAATCTGCAGCCAGAAAAGACTTTGGATGGTGGAAGAAAGTGTGGAAAATGTCTCCAGTCACTTTGGAGCTCAATGGAAGTTGTTGATTGGTGATGAAGGTCACATGACTGAGCAGAAGATCGTGTGAAGAAATATTAGAGGCAGATTAATAGTGCAGCAGTATTTCTTCATCTTGTCCTTTGAATGTGTTTGACTTGTAACGAGACTCTGATGACTGAAAACAGCCACAAGCACACAAAGGACTCACTGATTATTTTCCATCTTCACTGCTGATTGGCTGCACACTGACTGACACACTGCTGTTGTTATTGTGTTGACAACCCACTGGCACAATGAGTCGTTTGAGGGAATGACTCAGTGATCCCAACAGCTGCACATCTGGATCATCAACAGGGAGAAATGACTCTGAATATGACATTTACACCATGGAAGAAATCAAATATTGATTCTTTATTCAGGCTGGAGAACTGCTGGTTGACAAAGCTCAGCTGTGATTGGCTGCTCTCAGCTCTGAAGTCCAACCCCTCCCACCTCAGAGAGCTGAACCTGAATTGGAACCACCTTAAGGATTCATCAGTGAAGGAGCTCAGTGGGGTTTTCTGCAGAGTCCAGACTGTAAACTGGAGACTCTGAGGTCAGTTCACCCTCTTCACTCTACAACTTCTATCACTCTTGTTGTTGTTGTCATGATTTTCACTTCACTGCTGTTGGAAATTCAATTTGCAGACACTTTTTTTTTATAATGAATGAAAGGGCGTGTTTTCATTGCCTCACCTCGCCTCGCCATGGTATGGTGTTAGGGTGTTTGCACTGGCCGCTACACAGTTGTAGGGGGCGCTGTTTTGGTACCTCAATCCCCCAGGGTCCGAGCAAGACGAAGCGAGTTTAGTGGTGACGTAGCGACGAGCAGGGCACTGGATTGGCTCCGTGTCCGCGTCGATGTTCCCTGTCAGAGCGGACATCCACGCCAACTCCTTTGACACAGAACTTCCGTGTCAGGTACATTTTACCGTGAATACAAGTAGCTACTATTGGTGTTGTACAAATACATTTATGTGTATACAGTTTTTGAAAACAGCTTTTTCAATACATGTTTACTTTCGTCTTTTGGGGAGAGGCAGGCGAACCGGGAATGCCCTCGACGTCGCGAGTGTGTTCAACCATATTCGCGAAAACGACAAACGGCAAATGGCGAAGCGCTCGGTAAAGAAAACAAATCGAGTTGCTCTTGCGTGAGGCGCGGTAAGCTAGGGAACCCCAGGAGTCTTGAGGAGAGAAGAAATACTGATTCGTCGAGAGGACGTGGCTCTTGGCCGCGAGGAAGCCTCAAACACCGCGGCATATAACAAAGTCGTCCTTGGCTCGCGAGGGCAGCTATTTCAAATAAGGAGGCGTGTTTACTGTCTGTTTTTCTGTTTGTTTGTTTTTAAATAAACGCTATTTCCCGTTGTATCCGTCTCGTGTTTACTTTTGGTGAAAATATGAAGGTTGAACTACACATTTGCTCGCATGGAAAACGAAACAATAAATTATAAATGTTGCTGCATAAATGATCAACTGTGACTTCAGTGAGGGAAAGTGTTCTTTCTTGAACAGAAAAGCAACCACAGACCGAGCAGCAGGTATGAAACAACTTCTACTTTGTCCATCGCTGCGCTGTTGTGTATCGCACAGAAGTGATGCTGGGGAAAACATTGTCCCGCTTTACCGTGTCGACTCCGCCCACAGTCTCGTAATCACAGAGCCAATGAAAACGCAATCGTACCGAGGCGAACCGTGGTGAGGCGAGGCAATGAAAACACGCCCTAAACTGGGCTTGAAGGTACAGTGGGTAAAATCCTCCCATCTAGTGGTCAGATTGCAGACTGCTTTTGTTGCAGATTCTGAAGTCGACGTTTCACTTTGATGTTCAGAGTGATGACACCCTGGTAAAATTCCATCGTTATAAACTCTCCATCATTTCTTCTCTATTCAGGTTGGAGTACTGCTGGTTGTCAAAGCTCAGCTGTGATTGGCTGCTCTCAGCTCTGAAATCCAACCCCTCCCACCTCAGACACCTGGACCTGAGTCAGAACCAGCTGCAGGATTCATCAGTGAAGGTTCTGAGTGGTTTTCTGCAGAGTCCAGATTGTAAACTGGAGACTCTGAGGTCAGTTCACCCTCTTCACTCTACAACTTCTATCACTCTTGTTGTTGTCGTCATGATTTTCACTTGACTGTTGTTGGAAATTCAATTTGCAGTCACTGGTTTGTGTTTGAAATGAGTGGAACTGGGTTTGAAGCAGGGGTGTCCATTAGGTCAATCGTGTGGAGTCCTCGTCACTTCCAGCAGGTAGAATGGTTCAGGCAGGAACTCAGTGATCTTGGTCATAATGTACGATGTGCTGGATTTTGTTTTTATATGTGCTGGATTTTACAGTCAAAGGTAAATGAGACGAATCGGCTTCTGCACCGCTCAGATCAAATAAAGGAGACATAAAGCAGATTTCATTTTAAATCTGAAACTATAATAATTGTTAAAATCAATGTATACTTCAGATACCTGCATTCTGTATGAGAGCAGACAGGGACAGCAAAAAGAGTTTGGCTGTTGTTTTCTTTAAATACACGCCAAACTACCGTGCTTGTCACGTGAGCCTGCAATCCTGGCGTAAACTGACGGAGACGCCTCACTCGCAAAATACGCTTCAAAGTCACGCACAGCAGAAGCACCGGAGATCCTGGGAGATGCTGCTAGCAAAACATCTGCGTTCCACACACACACACACACACACACACACACACCGATTGTATAGTAGGTAGATCTTTTTGACTTGGTCATTTTAAAAGTAGCTTGCATGTTGAAAAAGTGTGAGCACCCCTGGTTTAAAGGTACAGAGTGTAAAATCCTGCCATCTGCTGGTCAGATTTCAGATTGCAGCGCTCATTCACTCACCCTCTCTCCTTTGTTGAGTGTCAGATTCTAAAGTGGACATTTGACTTTGATTCTAAACTCTCCATCATTTCTTCTCTATTCAGGTTGTGGAGATGTAGTTTGTTATAGCTCAGCTGTGATTGGCTGCTCTCAGCTCTGAAGTCCAACCCCTCCCAACTCAGACACCTGGAGCTGAGTTGGAACTGCCTTCTGGATTCAACAGTGAAGGTGCTGAGTGGTTTTCTGCAGAGTCCAGACTGTAAACTGGAGGCTCTGAGGTCAGTTTACCCTCTTCACTCTACAACTGCTGCAGTTATTGTTGTCATGACTTTGAATTGAGTTTGTTGGAATTCACTTTGATTCCATTAGAAATGTGTAAAACTGGTTTTAAATTACACACACACACACACACACACACACACACACACACACACACACACACACGTTTGCGGACATACGCACTCACGCACGCACACACACACACACGCGCGCGTGCGCACACCCAACTGTGAATGACACTCTCCATCATTTATTCCGTATTCAGGTTGGAGAGGTGCAGGTTGTCATAGATCAGCTGTGATTGGCTGCTCTCAGCTCTGAAGTCCAACCCCTCCCACCTCAGAGAGCTGGACCTGGCTGAGAACTATCTTCAGGATTCATCAGTTAAGGAGCTGAGTGGTTTTCTGCAGAGTCCAGACTGTAAACTGGAGACTCTGAGGTCAGTTCACCCTCTTCACTCTACAACTTCTATCACTCTTGTTGTTGTCGTCATGATTTGCACTTTACTGCTGTTGGAAATTCAATTTGCAGACACTGGTTTGTGATAGTAATGAATGAAACTGGGCTTGAAGGTACAGTGGGTAAAATCCTCCCATCTAGTGGTCAGATTGCAGATTGCAGATGCTGAAGTGATGACACCCAGGAAAAACTCTCTATCATTATAAACTCCATCATTTATTCTCTGTTCAGGTTGTGGGGCTGCAATTTGTCAGAGCTCAGCTGTGATTGGCTGCTCTCAGCTCTGAAGTCCAACGACTCCCACCTCAGACACCTGGACCTGGGTCAGAACCCCCTGAAGGAGTCATCAGTGAAGGAGCCACTGATGGATCTTGTCTACAGCAGTGACCATCAACTGGAGAGTGAGACGTTAGTACTGGTTTGGAACCATTGGATGATGGTTCCAGCACCAAAGCCAGTTGATCCCACAGCAGAGGTCCAGTGTTCCCAGTCACAGTGTGAGAGGAGGATGGTGACGTCCAGCTGCTCCTCATTCATCCAACATCTGCTGCCAAACTGCTTCTTCTCTCAGTTCACCACTCAATTATTGATCAGTTCATCTTCATCAGGCCTCAGTATCAGTCCAACACTCCATGGTCACATGACCTTCTGATGTTCCACACTTGACATGTGACTGAGAGTCTGCTTCTTCTCACCAGTCACTCCATCATCTTCATCAACAGTCAACGTCTCTGTGATGATGCGTTCAAGGACCGTGAGTCCTGACTCCTGCTGTCTCTTCTTATCTTTGCAGGTGGTGGTGAGGATGAGGAGACTGAAGAGGAGCGCTCCATCTACTGGTGGCTGACAGAACTACAACCAGTGGAGCCAAACAGCAAGCTGCACGCACCAACACTGTGTGGGCGTGTCACGACCTTTGACCCCAGTGCAGCCTGGTGGCTGGCGGACTGCTTCTCCCTACAAGCTGCTGTGCTTACTGGGAGAGACGTCCCAGAAGCCACTGGTGGAGCTGAATCCTCAGTGGAAGAAGCAGGACTTGGAGCAGCTGCTCAGTGAAGGCAGCAGCAACACAACCACTGCTTCTGCTCTCATCATCCACGGCTGGAACATCTCAGCATGAAGGTTCCACACATCAACAACACACTGCTCTGCTCTCACTTCAGACTTCTATAACATCTTCATTTTGGAGGTGAAAAATACTTTTCAAGAGACTTTATTTCTGCTTCATGATCTTAAATGAGGAAATCATGTGGAAAAGATAAAGTGATTCACAACACCTGTGATGGGAACTCAAATCATAATTGAATTATAAGTAAGACAAAAGAAGTTTCCCTCAAAATAATTCATGGTTTTGATGCTTGCCAGATGTTTGTGTGGAGATTTCAGAAGGACGTCAATGAATCAGAAGGAAACCAGATCATTTATTTTATGTGATTATGTTATATCATCCTAACTTTGTTACTAGCTTAAACATTATATTTCAATGATTCAATATTCTGACAATAAAAGCCATCACAACCTCTGACCTGTGTGACCTTGACCTCAACTGTTTCATTTCTGCTGCTTTAACACTTTGATTATATATCTCCTGAAGTCCTGCCATGGGGATTCTCTGTATCTGAATAACTTGTGTACTCAAACCTTCTGTAGGCCATACCCACTTCTCCACTCGGTCTCAACATAAACCACATGAATCAATGAAAATAAATCTCACTTTTACAAACAAATCCAATTCAGTTCAAATATAATTTAAATAAAATAAATGATACATTATAATTAATCACCAACAGATAAATCAATGCTGGATATGAGGTGGTTTGCCCTCTCTGGGTCGGTGGGGAGGCCCTGCCTCAGAGGGAGGAGTTCCAGCATCTCGGGGTCTTGTTTGGGACGCCTCCCTGGGGAGGTGTTCCAGGCATGTCCCACCAGGAGGAGACCCTGCTGGAGGGACCAGGTCTCTGGGCTGGACTGGGAAGCCTTGGGGTCCCACTGGAGGAGCTGGAGGAGGTGACTGGGTCCAGGGAAGTCTGGGAGTCTCTGCTGAGGCTGCTGCCCCCGAGACCTGACTCCAGATACGGCTGTAGAAGATGGATGGATGGATGGATGGATGGATGGATGGATGCCAGGTGATAGAACATTTCATAAAAACAGACTCTGCATTCTAACTTCTATTATACTCTAAATAACTCACTCCAATATAACTGCACTCGTCCTTCTCTCACATTACATTGGATCACAATGACCAAACAACACAACAAAGACAATGATCCAACTGTACTGCCACATCCAGACTCAGTATAGGTCTGTAGGCCTCTTGGACCTTCATGTGAACCACTGCGTGTTGACTAGAGGTGAAACATGGCTGACTGCTGTCCTCCTACCTGGACAATGCAATCTCACTTTCAATCTCACAGCCACTAAAAAACCTGATTGTGATTGAGAGGTCCTCAGCAGCCAATCACTGTTGGGAGTCCAGCCTTCAAACACTCCTCCTGAATCCACAGTCACATCTGTGAGCATCTGGAACTTTGGCCCTGATCCTCCACACCACACAACTTGGGATGACAGCGCCACCTACCTGGATCCTTTCAGCAGCCAGTCCATGTTCTGACCCGTTTCCACTGTGGCCTGTTGGCTCATCTGGACCGGAGTCTGGATCATCAGTGTCCAGGTTCATGGAATCTGTCAGAGTGCCGCCGTCCTGTGATGTAATGATAGAGAATCACTCTATTTATACTAATGTGCAGAACCACTAGAGTCTCATTTCTTCACTGCTGTCAGCAACAAGCATTTGGTGTCACACTGGTGTACAACACTTATGGGCTAATTAATAAGAAATGACATATTTATGAATCACCCGCAATGCCCAGATTGTTGCTGCTTATCTGCTGATATGAGCCGTCAACTGTTGCAATATAGAACCACGGGCAGGAAATTACAATTAGTGTAGAGTGTATTATAATTTAAAAGTTTACTAACGGTAGTTCTTTAAAGAATTTAGCAGGGATGGAACAGGCTAACGTGACGACGTCACTTGTAAAACGGTAGGAGCTCAACCTGCTGTCACGGTGAAAACTCTGTGTTACGTCCCGTCTAGGGGGACCGAGACGCAACGTGTGGGACACCTTCCCCCACTCCCAAGCCTCATTAATTTCTCACGGCAGTTGGCAGTTTCAACAAAAACATTTATGAATCAGTAAATGAAATAAACAAAACAACTTAACCAGTGGGCAGCAAAGGCTTCAGGGTGGGCCCAGGCCAAAATAATAAACCAAACTCCAACTAGCTCACCTTAAGAACTAACTAAAGAAAGAAAGAGAAGCCAAATACAGAAAGGCTAACCTCCCTACATACTTAATAAACAGGAGAAAAGAGGGGACAAAGAAAATGGCAGCCCACCCCTTTTTTTTTATTAACCTCTTTCAATGAACTCCAAAACATACATGGTCAAAATCCATATTATTATTGTTGGGTTTTTTTTTTAATGCTCATACAAAACAAAAAAAGTGGAGGGAGAGTCGTCTGAATTGGGTTCAGTGAGGGTCACATCCACTTGTAGCGCATTATTTCCAGCAAGCTTCTCCTGTTATGACTTTTCCGTTCACTCACTCAACCGTGATTGGTGTGGTGGAGAGACGAGCACACAGCACGTGACCTCTACGATGAGCTTCCTCCCACGGAAATGCCTTAGGAGGACACGGATTAAATAGTATGGCTTGTCCACCAGAAGGCTGTATTATGGTGTACGTAATATAAAACTACGGCCCAGTTCTGCTTGTATTGCATTGTATTGGTTGGTGTTCCTGAAGTTTCATTTTTCGTCCCTTTTTATTTTTTACATCCATGTTTGTGATGAAATAGTATTGTGAATCGCTAGCTCGCATTGCATGCTGGGAAACAGCGTCACTCAAGGAAGTTTTGGCTTCGCTGACACGGTCCTGGAGGGAAGTGGGTTTTAGTGCACTGGAACGGGATGAATGTGTTTAATCAAGCAGTACAAACCTGATTAATTGTCTTAATACTTCACTTCGAATGGCCATATTGTTTAGGATTAGAATTAGATGACAACTTCTTCACAATATTTGCAACTATTCAATTTGACCAGCAGGTGTCAGTAGAAGACGAAATTTCATGTTGACTATTTCCTAATGGAAGTGCTCTCTTGACGTTGGATTTTTCTCATAATTATTTGAAGTGTAGGCCTGTATCTGCACACAATGTGGAATTCGTCCCAGCGCTGTAAATTTGGACGGTGTAAAATGAAAATGGCCAGCTGCAGCAGAAAAGTGGACCCATATGTGTATATATATATGTATATATATATATATATATATATATATATACATATATATACACATATATATATATATACATACATATACATATATATATAATATATATATCTGCAATTTATATTTTATATTTTATATAGTTCCCTCAGGCTCCATTCAAAATGGGGGTCATTGTAGGAGAGTTGCAGTCAACTGAGATTTGGAGAGAGTTTGGATTACTAGATTTTGGATAGTGTTTATAGTTTGGAGTGTTTGAGACTAGATAGCGTTTAGTTTGGAGATATTTTTGAGAGCTTAGGGAGAGAGTGAGGAGAGGAGAGGTGATAGAATGGAGCCCCCTGTCCTGTACATCAATGTCCATGTTACACAAGCATCTATGCCAGGGGGGCCCATTACGTCCATCGCGATCTACTGGTCAATTGCGAAGGGAGTTTGGGTGATCGCATGGAGAGAGAGAGGGAGAGAGAGAGTGAGTGTGTGTGTGAGAGAGAGAGAGAGAGAGAGAGAGAGAGAGAGAGAGAGAGAGAGAGAGATCCGCGTCAATTACAGCAGGTAGAATCGTTCAGGCAGGATTAGAAAACACGGTGGATCTGGTTGATTTTGGTCATAATGTACGATGTGCTGGATTTTGTTCTTAAATGTGCTGTGCTTTACAGTGAAACGTAAATGTGACGTACCGGCTTCGGCACTATTCAGATCAAATAAAGACCAGACAGGGACAGGAAAAAGAGTTTCGCTGTTGTTTTACACGCAAAACTACCGGGGTGGTCGGGTGAGCTTGCAATCCTGGCGTAAACTGATGGAGACGCCTCGCTCGGAAAATGCGCTTCAAAGTGCGCACGCACTGCAGACGCGCCGAAGATCCTGGGAGATGCTGCTGGCAAAACGTTTGCATCACACACACACACACAAACACACACACACACACACACACACCAATTATCCCTAACCTATGCGCTGGAAAACACAAAACTATACAGCAAAACATCTTAACGTAAACACACTTTTATTGATAAAATCAAACATAGGCAGATATAACCTAAACAATTTTAAACCATGAGTTTTCTGTGCAATGATGAGCATAAATGCACATGGGAACATGTTGACCCATTTAATCCACTTTCTTTCTTTATCATTGGACTACAAATATATTTCTGAATGACTTTTCCTGTTTTATAGGAGGTGGATCTTTTTGACTTGCTCATTTTAAAAGTAGCTTGCATGTTGAAAAAGTGTGAGCACCCCTGATCTATGCCCTTTTCCAAGTCCCACAATCACTTTCACTGTCATCTGCCTGATTACACCCATGCCATTTTCAGAAAAAAATTGCACAAACAGAATACATTAAAAAAATGTATCATACACATAGTTATCAAGTCAAGTTATTTATTTATTGTCATTGTTGAACAAAGTTAACAAAAAAATTTGTTTGGAGCATCCCCATAACCACTGGCATCAGTACCCATAAAATAATCATAAATAAGTGAGAAAAAAAAACAAAAAAAATATATAATTTATGTACAGAAATTATTTGGTCATTCATTTTTTGCAATTCATAGTCATTCCCAACAGACATAACAGACACAAAAATTCAATGCATCACACGTGGTTCAGACACAGCTTGCCTGTGATTGTACATTTGGCCAGTAGGTGGTTTCGTGTGCACATGAAACTTCGAGAAATGAACCGTTTCTCGAACCAGTTGGCTCAAGTGGTTCAATGCCTCATGAGGTTTCACCTCACCATCACTACAGTCACTGCATCCTGAATCAGTCACACTCAAAGTCGCACACCACCTCTGCTTTGTTCTGGACTGTGGAATGGGCAATATTAATTTAATCTAATTAAATTCTGTTTTATTACTTCATGTCTATTTTAATGCTCTTTATTGGTGCTGAATGGAAGTGTGGTTGTTGTTTTATGAGCTAATGGATAGACAAGTGGCCTATAACATAAGACGCTTAAATGAAGTGAATAGGATATGTCCACAATGTCAAGAAAGGAAGCAGGGTGTCTTTAAAATCGATAACATTTGAATCAGTATTAAAAGTTGAGTTGATGTTATACTTGTATTGACATTATGAGTAATTTATACAACTTTTCCCAGGAACTTTTCCCAATGATGAGGTTGAGGGCCCATCATCTGCAATTCAGCATTCTGCAGGTAGTCAACACCAAAACAAGCGTATTCTGTCATAATCCTGTTTGTAAATAATACACATAAACTGTGTACTTGTAATATAAGTCAAACTTTGGTAACTTGAATATAATTCTCACAAAGGGATTTTTCATGTGTATGCACTTTGTACCTGTTATGAATTTAAAAAAAAAACATTCATAACTAAACTCAGTTGTTGGTTTCCATCTCTATAAGTTAACAAAGATACATAGATACCTATGAAACACTTGTTTATCTTGCTGAAACTAATACTAGGTTACTAGTACTAGATACACCAGTATACTCTCCCGGAGCACAGATCAACCCACTCAAACAAACAAAAAGCATTTTACTCAGTCAGATAAGATTACTAAATGCTGGATGATACACTGTTTTGTGCATTATTTGGGTAAATAAAATAGTTCTATTATTCATACCTCCGCCTACCATTTATTATTACCTAAGGCATAGAGCATTTAAAAAAACAAAACAAATGTCATTCCGGTGTGCCACCCATCTGTGCCCCGAGCTTGCCCCCCCAAGAAAAAAATTCTAGGACCGCCCCTGTTTCCAACACTGTGGATGCTCGGTTGTTTATTGCAGCAGACAGATAAACAATTAAACGGCTAAAGCCATCTATTCCACCGTGAATGACAAATCTCCAGCTTTTGGTAAAAAAGGGAGAGAAGATGGAAAGAGAAATCTAAAATATATAAGGCATCAGATAGCTAATTGAAAAAGGTTCATGCACAGCTTATTTGACACAAAAAAGGTATGGTACAAAGATGAAAAGATTTGGAGTGGGTAGAAAATCTCAATGTTTCATTTGTTCAAGTATTTAAAAACAGTTTTGAAAAATACCGTACCATCTATGTGCCACATTGCATTTGGTGCAGGAACAGAATACTGCCTCCGTCTTAGTGTGCGATTGGCCAAGGCTCGCACTTCAGTCCCAATTGGGTCCACTCTTCTTAAGGAATCACGTACTCTTTGAACTACAACAACGGCAAAAAAAAAAGAAAGACAAACTACATAAAATATTAAAGGCACAAATCCGTGTTAACACAGATAATGCTGACAAAAGGTATGATTTCATTTATTAAATACCCCCCCTTTCTTTTTTTAAATATACCACCATTCTTTTTTTAATCATCCATGTAAGCACTTTTAGCTACATTTTGTACGGAAAGCGTTATACAAATAAAGCTAATTATATTTGTTTGTTTCGGTTAAACTGATGCACAATACAGATTACTGAATACATTCATGTGGGGATCAACTTCATATCAAACTTACTTTGCACTCGTAATCCCCTGGCATGAAGGAATGCTCTCATCATTCTGTACCCTGTGTTTGGGTGACTGAGTTGGATTTCTGCAATGAGGGCATCCAGCTCTTCATCACAAAGCGCTGAATACATGTCCGACATTCTAAACAAACAAAGAATAATTCCTGAAATTTTACTTGGCAAGAGCCAAAACATATATAATAATAATAATAATAATAATAATAATAAACTTTTATTTGTACAGCGCTAAATCACAACCAAAGGCGTCTCAAAGCGCTTTATACAATCGTATAATATATGATATATTATATATTATATTATATATTATATACTGATATATGATTAAAAGCGTCCATTTTCACTGCAACCATTTTGACGTGTATTTGTTGTATCATTAGTGTTATTAGGTACAAGTGTTGCTGCATTCATTGCAAGGTTAACGTCATTTGCGTCAATAGATATGGAAAACAACTACACTTAAGTTTAAAAAAAATGTGCACGTTTTGGAAATGGCAATTTCTTAATATTATTATTATTATTATTATTATTATTATTATTATTATTATTATTATTATTATTATTATTATTATTATTATTATTAGTGTTCTGTTAAGGTGAAACAACAAAGAAGCCTTTAAGTCTAAATTGTTTAATAAATAGGTTAAGAGCAGTTGGTCTAAGTATGAAAGTCATTTCATTTATTTGTTGCATTAAGAGAAGCATTTATAGAGCGTCGTTGCCACCTACTGGCATCTTTCGGTAGTATTTCTGTTGTAATTATGAAGCGAACTTTATACCGGAAGTAAGACACGGGAAACACACTGCCAGCGTTTTCTGATGAGCACCCGTTCCTGTAAACCAGTGTTTGTGTGCCGCGAGATATTGTCAGGTGTGCCGTGGGAAATGATCCCATTTGTGTGCCTGTGCAGTCTAGCGCCTGGCAGAGTAATCATGTAGTACTCTTCCATACCAGTAGGTGGCAGCAGCAGGTAGCTAATTGCCTTGCGCTTGGAGACAAGCAAATTCGTGACGCATGGATGCAGCGACAGGTGTGTGGATTGTGGATAGCGGGACGACGGTTGAAAGTGATGGATAAGTTTTTGAAGAGGAAAAATGCTGACTCTGAACTGGACCCTGGACAAAATTCGGACCCAGATGAAGGCCCTAGTATGAGTGGAGGCAAAGACGGTGACGTCGAGCAAAGTTTCTGGCGTGAGGCAATACAATGAAAGCTATCTTTCATTTGGATTTACTTTTACCGGAGATGCAACGGCACCGACTCCGTTGTGATTGGTATGTGGTGAAAAGCTCTCCAACAGTGCTATGGTCCCAAGTAAGCTTAAACGCCATCTCCAAACGAAACAGCCCTCAGTTCAAAAGAAAAATGTGGAGTATTTTGTTCGCCTGCGTGAACACACGGAGAAACAGGCAACTTTCATGAGAAAAACCGCAAAAGTAAACGAGAGAGCCCTTAAAGCTAGCTACCACGTCGCTGAACTAGGGTTGCCACCTACCAGAGTTACAAATCCGGGACCTCTGGGGGGGGGGTCACCGAAATATACGGGACAGTCCTGTATCAGTTCATTACGGGACAGGTTTTTTAGTTGCCAAGTACGGGACAATCGCGTATCGTACGGGAGTAGACCACAGGCAGAAATCAAATGAGGTTTTGTCATTTTCCCTTAAAAACGGGACAAATTGTGTCCCGGGAGAGATTTTATTTTTCCCGGGACAGGTGGTGAAAAAAGAGAACAATTCTGGGAAAAACGGGACGGGTGGCAACACTACGCTGAACTTGTGGCTAAATCAAATAAGTCCCACACTGTGGCAGAGCAATTAATACTTCCCGCCTGCAAAGCCATTGTAAATGAGACGCCCGGACCCGAAGCGGCTAAAGAAATAGCCAAAGTCCCTCTCTCAGATAACACAATCTCCAGACGTATTAATGAGATGTCTGCAGACATCGAAAGTGTGGTTTTGGACAAGATCCCTATCAGTAAGAAATTTGCCTTGCAACTTGATGAGTCTACTGATATAAGTGTTGTTGCAGCTTCTGAAGTGGACATTTCACTTTGATTTTCAGAGTGATGACACCCTGGAAAAACTCTCCATCATTATAAACTCTCCATCATTTATGCTCTATTCAGGTTGGAGTATTGCAGGTTGTCAAAGCTCAGCTGTGATTGGCTGCTCTCAGCTCTGAAGTCCAACCCCTCCCACCTCAGACACCTGGACCTGAGTGAGAACCTGCTGCAGGATTCAGCAGTGAAGGAGCTGAGTGGTTTTCTGCAGAGTCCAGACTGTAAACTGGAGACTCTGAGGTCAGTTCACCCTCTTCACTCGACAACTTCTATCACTCTTGTTGTTGTCGTCATGATTTGCACTTGACTGCTGTTGGAAATTCAATTTGCAGACACTGGTTTGTGATTGAAATGAATGAAACTGGGTTTAAAGGTACAGTGTGTAAAATCCTCCCATCTAGTGGTCAGCTTGCAGATTGCAGATTCTGAAGTGGACATTTCACTTTGATTTTCAGAGTGATGACACCCTGGAAAAACTCTCCATCATTATAAACTCTTCATCATTTATTCTCTATTCAGGTTGTGGTGCTGCAGTTTGTCAGAGCTCAGCTGTGATTGGCTGCTCTCAGCTCTGAAGTCCAACCCCTCCCACCTCAGACACCTGGACCTGGATGGGAACCAGCTGCAGGATTCAGGAGTGAAGCCACTAGTGGATCTTGTCCACAGCAGAGACTATCAACTGGAGAGTGTGAGGTCAGTACTGGTTTGGAACCATTGGATGATGGTTCCAGCACCAAAGCCAGTTGATCCCACAGCAGAGGTCCAGTGTTCCCAGTCACAGTGTGAGAGGAGGATGGTGACGTCCAGCTGCTCCTCATTCATCCAATATCTGCTGCCAAACTGCTTCTTCTCTCAGTTCACCACCCAATTATTGATCAGTTCATCTTCATCAGGCCTCAGTATCAGTCCAACACTCCATGGTCACATGACCTTCACATGTTCCACACTAGACATGTGACTGAGAGTCTGCTTCTTCTCACCAGTCACTCCACCATCTCCATCAACAGTCAGCGTCTCTGTGATGATGCGTTCAAGGACCCTGAGTCCTGACTCCTGCTGTCTCTTCTTCTCTCTACAGGTGGAGGTGAGGGAGGATGAGGAGGAGAGTGAAGAGGAGCGCGCCATCTAGTGGTGGCTGACAGAACTACAACAAGTGGAGCCAAACAGCAAGCTGTGTGTCACGACTAGTGATGGTGAGGTGAAGCCTCATGAGGCATTGAACCACTTGAGCCAACTGGTTTGAAGCTTCATGTGCACACGAAACCACCTACTGGCCAAATGTACAATCACAGGCAAGCTGTGTCTGAACCACGTGTGATGCATTGAATTTTTGTGTCTGTTATGTCTGTTGGGAATGACTATGAATTGCAAAAAATGAATGACCAAATAATTTCTGTACATAAATTATATATATATATATATTTTTGTTTTGTTTTTCTCGCTTATTTATGATTATTTTTATGGGTACTGATGCCAGTGGTTATGGGGATGTTGCTGAACAAATTTTGTTGTTAACTTTGTTCAACAATGACAATAAATAAATAACTTGACTTGATAACTATGTGTATGATACATTTTTTGAATGTATTCTGTTTGTGCAATTTTTTTCTGAAAATGGCATGGGTGTAATCAGGCAGATGACAGTGAAAGTGATTGTGGGACTTGGAAAAGGGCATAGATCAGGGGTGCTCACACCTTTTCAACATGCAAGCTACTTTTAAAATGAGCAAGTCAAAAAGATCCACCTACTATAAAACAGGAAAAGTCATTCAGCAATATATTTGTAGTCCAATGATAAAGAAAGAAAGGATTAAATGGGTCAACATGTTCCCATGTGCATTTATGCTCATCATTGCACAGAAAACTCATGGTTTAAAATTGTTAAGGTTATATCTGCCTATGTTTGATTTTATCAATAAAAGTGTGTTTAAGTTAAGATGTTTTGCTGTATATTTTTGTGTTTTCCAGCGCATAGGTTAGGGATAATTGGTGTGCGTGTGTGTGTGACGCAGACGTTTTGCCAGCAGCATCTCCCAGGATCTCCGGCGCGTCTGCAGTGCGTGCGCACTTTGAAGCGCATTTTCCGAGCGAGGCGTCTCCATCAGTTTACGCCAGGATTGCAAGCTCACGCGACAACCCCGTTAGTTTTGCGTGTAAAACAACAGCGAAACTCTTTTTCCTGTCCCTGTCTGGTCTTTATTTGATCTGAATGGTGCCGAAGCCGATACGTCACATTTACGTTTCACTGTAAAGCACAGCACATATAAGAACAAAATCCAGCACATCGTACATTATGACCAAAATCAACCAGATCCACCGTGTTTTCTAATCCTGCCTGAACGATTCTACCTGCTGTAATTGACGCGGATCTCTCTCTCTCTCTCTCTCTCACACTCACTCTCTCTTTCCCTCTCTCTCTCCATGCGATAGACCCAAACTCCCTTCGCAATTGACCAGTAGATCGCGATGGACGTAATGGGCACCCCTGGCATAGATGCTTGTGTAGCATGGACATTGATGTACAGGACAGGGGGCTCCATCCTATCACCTCTCCTCTCCTCACTCTCTCCCTAAACTCTCAAAAATATCTCCAAACTAAACGCTATCTAGTCTCAAACACTCCAAACTATAAACGCTATCAAAAATCTAGTAATCCAAACTCTCTCCAAATCTCAGTTGACTGCAACTCTCCTACAATGACCCCCATTTTGAATGGAGCCTGAGGGGTCTATATAAACCGTTAAAATATGAATTGTATGTATATATATATATATATATATATATATATATATATTATATGTATGGGTCCACTTTTCTGCTGCAGCTGGCCATTTTCCTTTTACACCATCCGTCAAGAGAGTACTTCCATTAGGAAATAGTCAACATGAAATTTCGTCTTCTACTGACACCTGCTGGTCAAATTGAATAGTTGCAAATATTGTGAAGAAGTTGTCATCTAATTCTAATCCTAAACAATATGGCCATTCGAAGTGAAGTATTAAGACAATTAATCAGGTTTGTACTGCTTGATTAAACACATTCATCCCGTTCCAGTGCACTAAAACCCACTTCCCTCCAGGACCGTGTCAGCGAAGCGAAAACTTCTTTGAGTGACGCTGTTTCCCAGCATGCAATACGAGCTAGCGATTCACAGTACTATTTCATCACAAACATGGATGTAAAAAATAAAAAGGGACGAAAAATGAAACTTCAGGAACACCAACCAATACAATGCAATACAAGCAGAACTGGGCCGTAGTTTTATATTACGTACACCATAATACAGCCTTCTGGTGGACAAGCCATACTATTTAATCCGTGTCCTCCTAAGGCATTTCCGTGGGAGGAAGCTCATCGTAGAGGTCACGTGCTGTGTGCTCGTCACTCCACCACACCAATCACGGTTGAGTGAGTGAACGGAAAAGTCATAACAGGAGAAGCTTGCTGGAAATAATGCGCTACAAGTGGATGTGACCCTCACTGAACCCAATTCAGACGACTCTCCCTCCACTTTTTTTGTTTTGTATGAGCATTAAAAAAAAAAACCAACAATAATAATATGGATTTTGACCATGTATGTTTTGGAGTTCATTGAAAGAGGTTAATAAAAAAAAAGGGGTGGGCTGCCATTTTCTTTGTCCCCTCTTTTCTCCTGTTTATTAAGTATGTAGGGATGTTAGCCTTTCTGTATTTGGCTTCTCTTTCTTTCTTTAGTTAGTTCTTAAGGTGAGCTAGTTGGAGTTTGGTTTATTATTTTGGCCTGGGCCCACCCTGAAGCCTTTGCTGCCCACTGGTTAAGTTGTTTTGTTTATTTCATTTACTGATTCATAAATGTTTTTTGTTGAAACTGCCAACTGCCGTGAGAAATTAATGAGGCTTGGGAGTGGGGGAAGGTGTCCCACACGTTGCGTCTCGGTCCCCCTAGACGGGACGTAACACAGAGTTTTCACCGTGACAGCAGGTTGAGCTCCTACCGTTTTACAAGTGACGTCGTCACGTTAGCCTGTTCCATCCCTGCTAAATTCTTTAAAGAACTACCGTTAGTAAACTTTTAAATTATAATACACTCTACACTAATTGTAATTTCCTGCCCGTGGTTCTATATTGCAACAGTTGACGGCTCATATCAGCAGATAAGCAGCAACAATCTGGGCATTGCGGGTGATTCATAAATATGTCATTTCTTATTAATTAGCCCATAAGTGTTGTACACCAGTGTGACACCAAATGCTTGTTGCTGACAGCAGTGAAGAAATGACACTCTAGTGGTTCTGCACATTAGTATAAATAGAGTGATTCTCTATCATTACATCACAGGACGGCGGCACTCTGACAGATTCCATGAACCTGGACACTGATGATCCAGACTCCGGTCCAGATGAGCCAACAGGCCACAGTGGAAACGGGTCAGAACATGGACTGGCTGCTGAAAGGATCCAGGTAGGTGGCGCTGTCATCCCAAGTTGTGTGGTGTGGAGGATCAGGGCCAAAGTTCCAGATGCTCACAGATGTGACTGTGGATTCAGGAGGAGTGTTTGAAGGCTGGACTCCCAACAGTGATTGGCTGCTGAGGACCTCTCAATCACAATCAGGTTTTTTAGTGGCTGTGAGATTGAAAGTGAGATTGCATTGTCCAGGTAGGAGGACAGCAGTCAGCCATGTTTCACCTCCAGTCAACACGCAGTGGTTCACATGAAGGTCCAAGAGGCCTACAGACCTACACTGAGTCTGGACGTGGCAGTACAGTTGGATCATTGTCTTTGTTGTGTTGTTTGGTCATTGTGATCCAATGTAATGTGAGAGAAGGACGAGTGCAGTTATATTGGAGTGAGTTATTTTTAGTGTAATAGAAGTTATAATGCAGAGTCTGTTTTTATGAAATGTTCTATCACCTGGCATCCATCCATCCATCCATCTTCTACTGCCGTATCCGGAGTCAGGTCTCGGGGGCAGCAGCCTCAGCAGAGACCCCCAGACTTCCCTGGACCCAGTCACCTCCTCCAGCTCCTCCAGTGGGACCCCAAGGCTTCCCAGTCCAGCCCAGAGACCTGGTCCCTCCAGCAGGGTCTCCTCCTGGTGGGACATGCCTGGAACACCTCCCCAGGGAGGCGTCCCAAACAAGACCCCGAGATGCTGGAACTCCTCCCCCTGAGGCAGGGCCTCCCCACCGACCCAGAGAGGGCAAACCACCTCATATCCAGCATTGATTTATCTGTTGGTGATTAATTATAATGTATCATTTATTTTATTTAAATTATATTTGAACTGAATTGGATTTGTTTGTAAAAGTGAGATTTATTTTCATTGATTCATGTGGTTTATGTTGAGACCGAGTGGAGAAGTGGGTATGGCCTACAGAAGGTTTGAGTACACAAGTTATTCAGATACAGAGAATCCCCATGGCAGGACTTCAGGAGATATATAATCAAAGTGTTAAAGCAGCAGAAATGAAACAGTTGAGGTCAAGGTCACACAGGTCAGAGGTTGTGATGGCTTTTATTGTCAGAATATTGAATCATTGAAATATAATGTTTGAGCTAGTAACAAAGTTAGGATGATATAACATAATCACATAAAATAAATGATCTGGTTTCCTTCTGATTCATTGACGTCCTTCTGAAATCTCCACACAAACATCTGGCAAGCATCAAAACCATGAATTATTTTGAGGGAAACTTCTTTTGTCTTACTTATGATTCAATAATGACTTGAGTTCCCATCACAGGTGTTGTGAATCACTTTATCTTTTCCACATGATTTCCTCATTTAAGATCATGAAGCAGAAATAAAGTCTCTTGAAAAGTATTTTTCACCTCCAAAATGAAGATGTTATAGAAGTCTGAAGTGAGAGCAGAGCAGTGTGTTGTTGATGTGTGGAACCTTCATGCTGAGATGTTCCAGCCGTGGATGATGAGAGCAGAAGCAGTGGTTGTGTTGCTGCTGCCTTCACTGAGCAGCTGCTCCAAGTCCTGCTTCTTCCACTGAGGATTCAGCTCCACCAGTGGCTTCTGGGACGTCTCTCCCAGTAACCACAGCAGCTTGTAGGGAGAAGCAGTCCGCCAGCCACCAGGCTGCACTGGGGTCAAAGGTCGTGACACGCCCACACAGTGTTGGTGCGTGCAGCTTGCTGTTTGGCTCCATTGGTTGTAGTTCTGTCAGCCACCAGTAGATGGAGCTCTCCTCTTCACTCTCCTCACCACCACCTGCAAAGATAAGAAGAGACAGCAGGAGTCAGGACTCACGGTCCTTGAACGCATCATCACAGAGTTGATGGAGATGATGGAGTGACTGGTGAGAAGAAGCAGACTCTCAGTCACATGTCAAGTGTGGAACATCAGAAGGTCATGTGACCATGGAGTGTTGGACTGATACTGAGGCCTGATGAAGATGAACTGATCAATAATTGAGTGGTGAACTGAGAGAAGAAGCAGTTTGGCAGCAGATGTTGGATGAATGAGGAGCAGCTGGACGTCACCATCCTCCTCTCACACTGTGACTGGGAACACTGGACCTCTGCTGTGGGATCAACTGGCTTTGGTGCTGAAACCATCATCCACTGGTTCCAAACCAGTACTAACCTCACACTCTCCAGTTGATGGTCACTGCTGTAGACAAGATCCATCAGTGGCTTCACTGATGATTCCTTCAGCTCGTTCCTACTCAGGTCCAGCTCTCTGAGGTGGGAGGGGTTGGACTTCAGAGCTGAGAGCAGCCAATCACAGCTGAGCTCTGACAAACTGCAGTCAATCAACCTGAATAGAGAATAAATGATGGAGAGTTTATAATGATGGAGAGTTTTTCCAGGGTGTCATCACTCTGAAAATCAAAGTGAAATGTTGACTTCAGAATCTGACACTACAGAAAATGTCACCTTGAAAATAAATCCTCAGTCCAAAACTAATGTGTGTTGAAATGATGTTTGGTCACATGACCACTGATGACCTGTTTTTCCTTTTCCTTTTCCTTTTTTTTTTTTTTTTTTTTACTTCAAACATGAACAGAATGAAGTTTTCATATTCTGGATGTCATTTTGATATGAATCAACCTTCAGTTCAATGTTTATTCAACATGTGTGATGAACTGTGTTTGGTGCTGAAACCATCATCCACTGGTTCCAAACCAGTACTGACCTCAGAGTTTACAGTTTACAGTCTGGACTCTGCAGAAAACCACTCAGCTCCTTCACTGATGAATCCTGCAGCTGGTTCCAACTCAGGTGCAGCTCTCTGAGGTGGGAGAACTGAGAGCAGCCAATCACAGCTGAGCTCTGACAAACTGCACCCCTCCAACCTGAATAGAGAATAAATGATGGAGAGTTTATAATGATGGAGAGTTTTTCCAGGGTGTCATCACTCTGAAAATCAAAGTGAAATCGACTTCAGAATCTGACACTACAGAATAAAATGGGAGAGGGAGGGCGAGCGAACGAGTGCTACACTGTGGAGTCCATTACTGGCTCTTGATGATGTTGCTGTCTGGGCCCCCTTGCACCAAAGTAGGATTGCGTCATCCAAGATGAGTCACTAAGCCTTCAGCGTTCAACCAATCCACAACACGTGTGTCCAGGCTTCATGGGTCGCGCTAAAAGCCATCCAGGATGAGAAGACACGGATCCATCAAGCCAGGTGAAAGCTATCCTGGATCAGTGCGCAATGCTCGCGGCTTCCTTCCATAGACCCCCGTTATGGAGCTGGGATTGACAGATTGGCCATCTTTGACCTCCTCAGAAGCCTCCATGAGGATTTGCGCCTGGGACGGGGATTCAGACTCTCTACCGTCCAGTGTCACAACAACAACCTCATGTTACTCTTTGATGTGTCTTCATGTTTCGAAAATAATAATAATAACAATAAACTTTATTTATATAGCACTGCTCATACACAACATGTGCAACCCACAGTGCTTAACAAAATAAAACAAAACAAAACAAAGAAAGTTAATAATAATAATAATAATAATAATAATAATAATAATAATAATAATAATAATAAGAACAACAATCATAATAATAACATTGAGAAAAAATAAAAAGCTCCACTGCCCCTCCCCCCACCCCATACGGACCCACCCCTCCCCACCAACGCACTCAGACAAACGCCCACCCCCATATTCACACAGACATTAGATAAAACGGCTTGGCACTGAAGAATCTGATGAGGAAAGGCCACTATGGGGAGCCGTCCATACAAGGGGGCATCATGGCCTGCAGCGCCCCTATGGGCAGACCAGGCGTAGCTCCCACCATGGAGGGCCCCCCATGAGGAAACACTGGCACTAAAAGTATAAAAGGGAGAATAATCATAATGAGAAATCTGTTGGTGTCTGTACGTCCTGATTAAAATTTGTATTGGTTAAAAGATTGAAGGTAGAGAAAAGAAATCAAGGGTTTTTGCTATTGTTTGTGATGAGGTTTGGAGAAATGGGTTATTCTTGCCTGTTTGACAGTTTTATTGTAAGATTTGAGTAGATGACGAAATGTCTCATAATGGACAGTGTTACGAGAGTTAACCACTAGATGGCAGCCAAGTTCCATGCAATATGCAGAGACATCGAGTGCGAGTTGATGACGTTGGCTTCCGGTTGTTTTACCTGATGAGCACTGTTATAACCATAGATATATACAGAAGGCGAGATGTCTTATCCGCACTGCTGGCCAATGGAATCGAACGTCCGCACTGGCGGCCATCTTGCCACAGTCACCTCGCTCCGCCCCTCTCACTCATAACTATGTATTCTTATTGTGCATGTTCTTTTAAATAGCCCTAAATTGCTCTATTTTCAACTGAATTTCGAGCGGTTTGGTTTGTTATAAAGGTTATAAGCATAGTTATGATACTGCATACTTATTAATGATTTATAACCATAGGCTTTCATGTGAAAATAGCAAACACACGCACACACCCGTATTTAATAAAAACATATATGCTAAACGCTAAACTAAACAAACCAGCACTAAACATTAACTCGTAACATTAATCGAACAGCTCCAACAATATCTTACGGATGAAATGTGATCCTACAAGCTTTTGTTTGTGGACAGCGACGATTGCTGCATCCATAAGCGGCACAGAAGTTCGGCATTTTTTCAGTCACCGATTTCCTGTAGAAACCATAATGCATGATGCTGTAGCAAAGCAATCCAATTGTAAATCATTTGCGAATTAAGTTAAATTATATAGAAAAAAAGCTATTCTGTCTCTCCATATGTCAAATTGCTTGTTTTATTTACACCTACCAATCCTAATCCCTTTTATCACAACAAGAAAAAAGACGGCCTGTAATCTCAGGTTGTCACCGTTCGACTCTGAATCAAACAGGTGGGGGATGAGATATCAGCAGCTCTAGTTCATTGATCACCGTGTCTCTGCTGCATGAACTGATGAGACTGCGTTCATGCAGCAGCAACGTTATAGGAAACGCACCTCAGCGAATAACTACAACCGACACCACAAATATTGTATGTGAACAAAATACTAGTTTGTCCTGAAATAGCTGTTGGCTAAACTTAACTTAAGAAATGAAAATCTTAGTGGTCTCCGTCGTATTAACTTGTGCAGCTGCCATAGCACCGTTGTGGTTTTTTTCTCATAGAAAGCTGCACTCTCAACATGTTCAACCATCCAGAATTATTGCTACGTTATGAACGTTTGTAAGAAAGCAAACCGTGTGCAAAGCCGTCATGTTTTCAGCGAGATCAGAGTGTTAATGTTTGTTCAGATCACTCACGTTCCCTCACATTCACTACATCAGACCGTGACTGCCTGACTGTGGAAAGATGGCGGCCAGTGCGGACGTTTGATTCTGCGCCGTGAGACATCTAGCCTTCTGTATATATCTATGGTTATAACTAGCGGCCATACAATAAAAGTAGCGTATCCACAAAGATTGCCTGACTGTATAAAAGAAGCGGAAACTTAATGCCGCGGCTGAAGACAGAACAACAAGGCGCTATAAAGGCTGGACGTTTTTTCAATGGAGCTAAACTGCTAAGCTAATACCTGACGTACCATGGGTTTTTCGATTCCTGTACCAGACGCAATGGACATGAAGGGCGACGTATATAACAACTGGACATTCTTTAGAGCACAATGGGAAAACTATGAGATAACAACGCAAGATAACAACTATATATATATATACATATATATACAAATGTGTGTATATATATATACACATATATATATTATGAATCAATTTCTTCTTTTTATTTGCATATTCACATGAACTTTACCTCTTTACTACTATTATTTCTGACCCTAACATTTTCAGCAATGATTTTGGCAATGGTTTATTATTTATTTATTATTAATTATTTATTTAATGTTAGACAGAGGAACAAATTTCGTTTAACATGAACAATATATCAAGGTAACCTTGATATATTGGTAGGGCGGAGCAAGAAGGAACAGCAACACATGAAATGAAGTTTGTTTCAGTTTTATCTAGAAATAGATGCTTTATTAATCCCCCAGAGGGGGAAATTTGTGTTCAGTAGCCAACATACATAAAAGGACATACGAAAACACAGAGTCATAAAACAAAGTAAAAGTTACCAACGTTTGAATAAATAAATAATAAAAGTGTACAAATACAGAAAATCTCAAGGCGCACACTTGCTATGGTCATCAACCTTTTGCATGGCTGCAGTACAACCAGTGCACCAGCAGATGACCCCCACGTTCTTAATGAATGAAGCTTCGAGTAATGAACCAATTTTCAACACAATAGTCCAAAAGGGTTCAAAGCCTCATGAAGCCTCGTTTGGACATCACTAGACACAACGGCTTCCACTGTCATTGAATGCTGCAAGCGTCAGTTTAGCCGGCATGGAATACCAAATATTGTCATCACAGACAACGGACAACCGTTCTCCAGCATGGACTTTCAAACTTTTTCAACAGTATGGGACTTCAAACACCTCACATCCTCACCATACCACAGCCAGAGTAATGGTAAAGCTGAGTCGGCTGTCAAAATTGCCAAGACCCTGCTGAGAAAGGCAGTGCATGCTGGTGATGACAGATGGAGGGCCGTACTAGCACGGAGGAACACTTCCACAGAGGGACTCAATAGCTCTCCTGTTCAGCGACTCCAGTCCAGACGCACACGCACATTGTTACCCTCTCATCCACCTCTGCTGAAGCCGGCTGTGATACAGGGGGTACTTCCTCGTAAGCTGGCACGGGTCACTGCATCGAAGTGGTGATATGACCAACATGCTCACGAGAAGCCCATGATAATGCAAGGCGACACAGTTCGGGTCTTCCTACAACCAAATGGGCCCTCTCGCTCCTGGTCACTAGGGATTTGCACCAACCAATTGCGTGACAGGTCATATGAAGTGGTTGTACAGGACAAGGTATACAGGCGCAACAGGAGGCACATTCGACCGGTGGATGAAACTCTCATCATGCAATCTGATAGTCCCCTGGTGGAAGATGACTGGGACAACAGTCAAACAGACAGCAGACTCGAGCACATAATTGGTGACAGGAGGGAAGGGGCTTCAGAACTAGAACGGGCTCCAGTGTTGACTGATGTGCCAAGTGTCCCCCAATCTGGACATTTAGGCCTCAAGCAGACCAGAACCAGATCCAACATAAAACCTCCTGAGAGGTACCGCAAAGACTTTGTTGTTTAAACTTTCTGAAGAAGGAATGTCATCTCTTGTTTATTTCTGTGCCACTTTGTTCATGTGGACTGTTCATTTTTTTTCTAATGTTTAGGAGAGTGAACTAGTCATTTCTGTTTAACCTGTAGCCAGCTATTGTTGTTGCTGGCCACGTAACTCTCATCCGGTCACTATTGTCCATTTTCAACTGCTTTCTTTCCATATGTTAAAGGAGATGTTACGAAAGTTAACCACTAGATGGCAGCCAAGTTCCATGCAATATGCAGAGACATCTAGTGCGAGTTGATGACGTTGGCTTCCGGGTGTTTTACCTGATGAGCACTGTTATAACTAGCGGCCATACAATAAAAGTAGTGTATCTACAAAGATTGCCTGACTGTATAAAAGAAAGAACGAAACAAGGACAGGAGTTGGGGAAAAAACGCCTCACCCCATCAACAACCACAGAATCAACGAGGCATACGTCCCTGTCACTGTCCCGCCACAAGGGGCGAAACGTCAATGAATGGTAGTTCATGGTTGATGACCCTGCAGCTGACCCGTGGGCACCGAAAGAAGTGCGACAGGCAGCAATGCCAAGCAGGAAATGTCTCCTACCTGTACATTTACAGTAAGTGATACAATAGCTATATTGCATTTATTTGTCAGTGTTTTAAGAGTCCTTTCATTAAAAAGCTAAATACCATGAAGACACATATTTTGTGGAAACACACCCACTTCCACATTCAGGTGGAGGTCCTCCACCCCCGCGAGATGTCCCGGTGTTGAAACTGTAGGAGGCGGCGACTCTCACTGGAAGTGTCGGGACTGTTCTTCGCCGTAGGGGAGCGCTCCTCGTGGAGCAACTCTACTTCCGGTGTAGGGAATGCGTTATGCAGCGTTTTTTCTTTTGCATGTGTTTTCTTGCTTTGCATCGCTCCTCTGATGAAGTGAATGTTTTTATGTCCTACAGCGTGTTGTTTTTTTGTTTTGTTTTTTTTGCGTTTGCACCACGATCCTCTTTTTGTACCGTTGTAAACTTGTATTTGTGTTTGTGACTTTGCGTCGTTTCCGTGCTCAAATACGCGATTGTCCCGTATTTGGCAACTAAAAAAGCTGTCCCGTAATGAACTGAGACGGGACGCACTTGACTTTGTCTCCACTCCGTCGCCCCGGCAACCCCAGTGTCCACGCTGAGAACTCTGTCCTCCGCAGTTCTTGGCATTTCGGCTCGCAATCCCAGAGTTGGGCAATGGGCATTCATTGCTGAATGTTTAAACCCCCCACCGCCCCCTCCTTTGGTTGTGGTTTATTTGGTGTAGACAACTGAGTTTGTCTGTTTTTGTTGTTGGCGTCACCACTTTCTTTGGTTGCTTTTGTTTTCTTGGTAAAATTTTGGTGAAACTTTGGGTTTTCTATTGAGTAGTTTGATTTCCTTTTTAGTTCATTACTATTTTGTTCCCCAGTGATCGTTACCTTTTGTTTTGTGTGTGTGTGAAGACTAAAGACAAATTTTCTTTTGTTTGAACTGTTTAACGCTTGCCTGAGTGTCTCAATGTATTAGTGTATTCATTGTGTTCTCTTTTCTTTTGGACAGGAGTTGGCGTAGCGTGCGGCAGACTGCGTCGGTGGTTCCCCTTCACTTTGCTTTATTTTGCACAGCACGAGGGAAATTTTGCTTTGTAGTGATTCCCTTCGCTTTGTTTATTCCCTTTTTTCAGTTTTTCTTTGTTTTTTCTTTAGCCTTTCCGCTCGGCTACGTCCAGCCCTGCTCCCCTTATTTTCTTATGATGTTGAACAATCTTTTTGGTATAGTACTTATTTTTTTTGACACTCACTCAGGCAGCTAAACCTGGTCTTATTGTTTTTTAAAAAAAGATTTTCCTTGGTGTGTTTAAAAAAGAGTCAACTATTTTAAATTGTGATTGAATAAAGCTGTTTCTTTGGAAGTCCGTCTCATCCTCTCAAATCTCAAAGCGTAACGAACCTGTGTAGCCCGAGGAATTTTTATTATAGTCTATTTCCTGGGGTGCAACTCCCCAGGTGGCGCTGTCAGGCAACATAATATATAACATATTATAGAATTATATAATCCCTATATATGAATTCACATGATCATGGGTGTTATGATCAATGCTCCCTCTAATTTTCCATGTGTCTGGGCATCCAGACAAGCTCCTTGAGCACACTGAGGACCACTGTGGGCAACATCAGATGTGCACGCTGTGGCCACACACCAGTATCACACCTGTTCAAAACCTTGGATCATAGCAAGTTACATGGCTTATTAAAAGAATCAAATTCCAGCAGCAATTTTCATGAGTTTACTTTGAATAGAAGTGATTTGGCCCACTTTAAATGAAAAAGAGCAAAATCTTGTTGTTGATGAGATGTGTAGTGTGTTATATGTGAGAGTCCTGCTTTAACCATAGGAAGAGTCCTGCTTTGGCCTGGCTGAGGGTCATGTTGCGTCAATGTGCAATGGCATGCGGGTGATAGATTGAAAAATAAGCCGAAGTGATAGCTCTTCTCTGAATAGACAAGTTAAGCCAGTGTGCTGCAGTTAGCCAGTGAAAATAGAGCGGAGTGGCACCTCTTCACTTTGTTACGCAATCTATGTCAGCGCGGTGCTGCAGTCTGGAAACTTTCTCTGCCTTTTGGACTCATACGGTGCAGCTGGAAGGAAAAAAAACATCATTCCGAAGGCGTAGCGGTGCGCCGCCTAATAAAAGCTCTAGAATTATTAATTAATACGTTTCTGTTGAATTTTATTTTATGTGCTACATAGATTTCCTTGTGCGCTGAGAATGTGCAAGTAGTGCGCGATTGCGCAAGCAAGCAGCTTAGAGGGAACATCAACATCCAGCAGGTGGACAACAGTCACCAGGAGCACCAACAGGAAGTGGCGTACAGGCCCCGCCCACCCTGTGATTGACAGCTGGAGACACTGGGTAACAAACGTGAAGACAGAAGAAGAATCAAAGGTGAGAATTCAGCTCAGAGTCTCTCTGACGACTTCAGTCACACTTTCATCAACTCAGCTGAAGAACCTGAAGGAACATAAAGTCCAACATGTAGCGGCTGAGTGAAGGAGGTCTGGACTCTGTGGAGGAGCTCCATGGTTCCAGAGACGCTGTAGAAGGACAGAAGACCTGCTCTGTGGTCCAGGTACACTCCCACTCTGGAGGACCGAGGACCTGAGACACGAGTACTGATGTTGTTGTGACGAAACCAATATTCACCTGGGTAACAATATAAACTCCAGGATTTGTCATTTGCTGTGTCTCAATTCAGGTTCTGCACCCTTGAGACCGAGTGTCCTCCGTCTGAAAGAAGCGTTCTTAGAGTTCCCAGCCTAGAAGGACGGACCAAACCCCGCCTCCCCGGTAACCACTCGGAGCGGTCTAGCCTTCGGCGTATTTCCTCGTTTCGTCACCGCCGTTCCCTCCTGCTGGCCAACCCCGGAAGTGACGTTTTTATAGTATCACGCTAACCATTGGTTCGCCATCTAACGATGCCGTTGAATGTTCAAATAAATAAAATCCTACGTTAAAAACTGGATACTTTATGTGAAACGTCAATATTTAGATTTATATGTCGTGCCTTAACCAGTACATGCCGCTAATTTCAGCTGACTTCCCAGGATCCCACGATGCTTTGCAGCAGCACGCAAAGCATCATGGGATACCCAAGTACGCGAAGGATAGTAGCGGTGTATCCTTGGAATCGGCTAAAACGAGTGCGTATTTACGAGTGCGCATTTTGAGCGTCCTAAACACCCTCGGGAATTGGGACAAGCCTTCGCGCATTGCGATGACGCAACTTCCTTTCAAAATGCGCACTTCAAGGATGCAGAACCTGAATTGAGACACAGCAATTGAATCCAAATCTACTTTCCTCTGACCTTCCTGCTCTGCCGATGTTCCTGTAGGCCACTGCTACACCAACCCCCTAAAATAAACCACAGAAGTCCCTCCCCCTTCTCCACTCAACCTCCCAGTAACATCGTCCAGTCACACCTTCTCTACTCAGGACCTGCTTCTTGTCAGTGAATCTGTCTGGATGATCACAATAAGACTGAACTTCCTCCATGAATGTCACTTTTCTGTTCTCCTCAGATAATAACAGACGTTTGTGCACTCTGCAGAACTTGCTGTATTTCATCTCTCAGCTTGGTCACAGCTGCTGCCACGTCCTCAAAGTATCTCAGAGGACGGATCTCCAGGCTGGAGGAGTCTGGAGACGGACTGAGTGCTGGCAGTGAGGAGAACCTGTGGAGAAACTGGCTGTGGTCCAGTGTGTGTGAGATCTTCTCCAGCTCAGCGTCTCTCCTCTTCAGCTCCATCATCTCCTGCTCCAGCTTCTTCTCAAGCTCTTTGACTCCACTCACTGCTGCCCCCTGTGTGGATCTGACCTGCTGCACCTCAGAGCGTCTTTTCTCCAGCAGACGGGTCATCTGGGTGAGGATCTTCTCGCTGTCCTTCACTGCTTTATCAGCAGAGCCGTTGATGGACTCCACCCCCTTCAGGTCTTCCTCTGTGTGCTGGATCTTCTGCTGGATCTTCTGCCTGGTCTCCTCCAGCTCTCTCTGCCTCCCAGGCCTCTGTACTGCTGCTGACACTGTCTGATGACCTTTATGTTCATCCATACAGCATAAAGCACAGATGATCTTCTGATCAGTGCGGCAGAACATCTTCATCACCTCATCATGACGAGGGCAGATGTTCTCCTGGAGCTGCTGGCTGGGTTCCACCAGCTTGTGTCTCTGTAGGGGAGCAGCATCACGATGAGGCTGGAGGTGAGAGTCACAGTAGGAGGCCCGACAGACCAGACAGGACTTGAGGGCCTTCAGTTTCCTCCCAGTGCAGACATCACAGCCCACATCTCCAGCATAGCAGTGATCAGCAGGAGCATCTTGGAGTCCAGCCCCCCCCTGCAACGAAACTTGGCACGTTAACTTTGCCGACACGTTAGCGTAGCGCGACAGCGATAGCGTGCGTCCCCCCCCCCCGTCAACGTGAGCGCAATTTCCAACCAGCACTGCAGAGAGAAAGGCAATATCCAGGTGGAGTGAAAATACATCCCAGTGCCCACCATCACAGGCATATAGACGTAGATAAGATACATTTACATAAAATACCAGAATGTTTGTCAATTTTTCATTAAAACATATTTTATTTATTTAGTTAGATAAAAATGTTTCCTCCCAGCACAATATGTATTTGTTAATTTAACTCACATTCCTGCCATCATCTTAACACAATTCAGTGTCACTTTTAAGTTGGAAAAGCATAATAATTAAATTACTTAAATGGCACATTTCAAGTAAAACAGTTGCTATTTAGTCTATTTGTGGTGGTATGTGAGTTATACTTCCCATAAAAAGACTTCCTTTTACATCAAGAATATTTAAATTTTTCATAGATGACTCCCAAAGAGACAGACATATTCTGTCAAGTTCTAACCTGAAGACCACTCTGTCTGGTCCAAAAAGAATTATATTGAATTGAGAGCAGCTGTTCTTATTTTCTCTTTTTTGAGAGAGATTTGCTCAGATTTTCAGTTGACCTGTTGATTTGATTTCTCTGATTAAAATTAAAACAAAGTCTGATATTTGGCAGCTTGTTTAATTCTTATACATAGGTATAAAATACATTTTTTATAATAACATTCACGAGTTTTCGTTGTAAAAGTCATCATTTTCATATACACAAGTTGGACGTCTAAAAGTATCGGTATCTGTATTGGTATCGGGATACTAGCCTTGGTATCACCTGGTATCGTATCGAAAGGAAAAATAGTGGTATCGCACATCCCTGCTTCCACACACACACACACACACTATACTGTAAATGGCTGCAGTTTCCTTTACAAAAGTGCTACAGACATCATTCAAACATCCACGTGTTTGTCTCATCAAGACCTATATTTTACATTTGACAGCCACTTAAAAAAAAATGCAGGTCAAAAATATGCATCATTCGCTTACACAGGCATATGATGATTAGACCTCTTCTCCCTCTTTGTCAACACACAAATGCCTGCAGTTTCCTTTAGAAAAGTGCTACAGACGTCATTCAAATACCTACGTGTTTGTCTCATCAAGGCCAATTTTTTTTTACATTTGACAGCATCCTCCAAAAAAAAAAAATGGAGGTGAGAAATCTGCATCATTTGCATAGACTTCTTTCAGCAGATGTCACCGGGCGTCGGCAGAGGACGGGGGTCAATTGCGGGCGTCGACAGGGGTCAGGCGTCATCGGGGGTCATCGGGCATCGCGTCGGCCACGGCGGCTCAGTCCCGCAAACGCTGCTTGCAGCTTTAATTCATTGTTTTGATTTAATTTAATTTATTAGTGTTAATGGCTGCTGAAAAAAGGGGATGAATAGTTCAAATTCGAGTTGAAAGTAAAATATACAAATGTTGGAAGTACTAGTAATCATTACTATGTACAGTTATGCCCATCTGTTATCTTTGTTGGGCTTGAGTTTATGATTATTTTTTTTACCCTGTGCATCTTTTGTTTTGTTAGTAGTACTTGTCATTGCTCCAACACGAATAAACATGCTGCATCCCACTAGATGGCGCATTTGCCTTATTTACAAGCACCACTGTCATCGGAGCTGATTGCTGCCACTCTCAGCAGCATGCGTCTACTAAGGTCTACTAAGATTCCACAATCTATTACACCTCGCGAGCAAAACACTATAATACTAGGAAAAGAATCCTCTATATGTCAATAAATACAACAGATTGAGTATTCATAAAAAAAATGCTTACTTTAAATAAGAAAATCCAACAAACCAACAAGTGCAACACTAAAAAGCAAACCAACAATCAAAATAATGCTTAATTGCCTTAGCTTCGTCCCACACTTATCAGCTTAGCTACTAAGAATAACACACATTATTCACCTGGACAGAAGGAGGTTCTGAGGAATGTGTTGGTCCTGGAGCTTCCTGGTCAGGATGTTCGGGAGATCCCTCGGGCTCAATGTCTGCAGCGCCAACATATTTTAGAATTGCTCCTGCAGAGACAAAGCTCATTAGATCATCAAGCAAAACAGATCAGAAGCGCATTTTCCTATTTTATTATTACAGTGATGTTGCAGTAATATAGGAAAATTAAAAATGTATTTGTTTTTAAATTAAACATTATGATTGCAGTGTCCCTTTAAAGCTTTTACCCAATTACAAAACTGTCACTTTTAAGAGTTTTTGGCATTTCTTTACACACTGTACTAGTTAAAGTAATAAAACTAAGATAAATGACCCACTGCCACAATAGTCTAAAATAGTCAACACCATGCCAAATAAAGTATTTCCATAAAATATTTCTTTGAATTATAAAACAGTAGCACATTTCTAATGAAGGGCCTACAAAATACAAACTAAGCTTAGTAAATTCATCCTAAGTTAAGGCTAAAATAACATTAAGAGTCAAATATGTGAGAGACAACTTCCACTGAACAATAACAGGGGACTGACTACAACAACAACTACAACATGCTCTCCCTCCCTCCCTGTTAGAATGTGAATAAACGGGTGTGGAGTCAATCACTCATTCCCATGGCAGGATAGGCCAACTTGACAGGACATGGTCAACTTTCATAAAACAAACAAAAACGCTGATTCATGACGAACAAATATTAGCCAGCCAGCTAACATTTATCCGACGCTAGCTAGCTGGCTAGCAGGACAAATAAACAAACTTGGGGGGGGGGCAACAGCGTTTCACCTCCACCTCTCCAGCCCACATAAACAAATAACTTACCTTTCCCCTTTGCAAGTTTTTCTTGATCAGTTTTCTTTTCCTTCCGTTTTTCCGCACCGCTGGGATAACTCCTTTCTGATGCCATTATGGTGTCTGTTTGTTTTTAATCCTCTCGCTAACGGGAACGAATGGTAGCTGTCAATCATTCACATCATACCTGTCGGCGTCGCCGGCCCTCCACGTCACAACCTGCGTGACAGTGCGGCAAGCCCCCAGAGTCCAAGATGGCGTCCCATTCCTTTCAATGAAGTTGCTCACCCAGCGCATGGCTCCCAAAAACTTTTTGACTTCCGCATTGATGGGATAATAGAGCATGCGCAGTTGTGTCAGTGTGGAGACCGTCACGAACCGTACGAAATTCAACCTGGAAATGAATGTATTTTTTACGGAACAACTGACGATTGTTGTTTGGAAATTTTGATGATGATGATGATGATGATGATGATGATGATGAATATTATTATTATATTAATAAAATAGTATTATTATAATAATATACTATTATTTGTGTATTAAACAAGTGAGCAATGTGCCACTGAATAATAAATGATAATTCTTTGAAGCAACTCTCTTTGGAAAGCAGACAAAGTAATGAAATGATTGGTCTATTTATTTCATCAGAACTAAAAAATAAAAAATAAAAACTCAACGATCTTGAAAGTTCCTCCCTTTCTCGTGCACCTGTCGACCGGTCAACTTTTGGCTTCTCTACAGTGTTCGAGAAAATGCCGACCTGTGCTGCAATTAACTGTGTCACCCAATCAACAGGCAAAGGGTGCAAAGGACCCACGTTATTTCGGTAAGAAGGATTAATGAAATGACTGTAAGAGACTTTTATGCCGCTGACGTTTTTACGTACTTACGTCCGTGTGTGTGTGTGGCTAACACAAATTTGCAAATATTTTGTCGTCCTCATGGAATTAAACAGCACACCATGTTAATTTATCAGTGAGTGCTCTCTCTTTTCATGCAATTCATCACGCTTAACATGTAATGCTGAATCATGAAAGCTATGGAGCAAAAAATAATAATTACATAAACGACGAGTGAAATAAAATGTGTCATTCATTCAATAAAGATTTCATTCATTCATCTTCTATACCCGCTTATTCCTATTCAGGGTCACGGGGGTCTGCTGGAGCCTATCCCAGCTGTCTTAGGGCGAAGGCAGGGTGACACCCTGGACAAGTCGCCAGTTCATCGCAGGGCCACATAGAGACAAACAACCATTCACACTCACATGCACACCTACGGACAATTTAGAACGTTCAATTGACACGTGCATGTTTTTGGAGTGTGGGAGGAAGCCGGAGAACCCAGAGAGAACCCACGCAGACATAGGGAGAACATGCAAACTCCACACAGAAAGGTCCCAGGTCCGGGCAGTTGAAAATGCCATTTTATTTCATTTAACAAAGCATATCATTATTTCATCATGCATTTAATTGTTTTGTGGTCCTGTGTTTTAGTGCTTCATAATTGTATTCTGTTGTCAAATTTGCCCATCAAAGTCAGATTAGTAATCCTGTACATAAGTTTAAGGAAAACCAATTCTAGGTAATGGATTGCAGATCTTGTAGTGACCTGTTACAATGGAAAGAAATGTATACATAATAAGTACGTCTGTGTGCCCGATATTTTAGCTAACACTAAACTTTCTGCACAACTGTCTGCATTGTGTTCAAGCTTAAATGAGTTAAATATGTTTGCATACCCAATTTTAAGTAAAATTACACAAAAAAGTGTTTGGAATGTTTTGCTTTTTACAGCTTTCCTTTTGGGGACAGAAAAAGGTTGCACAAATGGGTGGAAAATGTGAGAAGAAAAATCTGGACACCCAATGACAACTCCAGGCTGTGTGCTCTTCACTTTGAGGAGAAATCTTTCATTTTGCGCGGTGAGAGAAAGTGCCTAACTTCAACAGCTGTCCCAACCATTTTTAGTTTCTTCAAATCAGGTAAGAGCATGGCTACCAAACAAAAGGTAAGTGAGTCACACACACACACACACACACACACGTGATTTTGATCAAATCTTTGACCACACATATTCTAAAAAATGTAAAGAGGTGTCAGAGATCTTTGAAGAAGACAGTTTTCTCGTGATTCAGGAACCATGTAAGAGCCATACTGTGTCTGATGTACATGTAGAGTTCACAAATGATGTAGAGATCACCAATGATGAAGAGGTCACAAATGATGAAGAGGTCAGAGCAACAATGAAGGGATTTTACATTGACTGTTCAGTTAACATGTTCAATGTTAAAATATTCACATGAAAAAAACTTGAAAATCATTACGGCAGACGTAAAAAAAATTTTGTAAGAAAGTGTTGAAAGTTATCTTGAAATCATTTATGAGGATACTCATTATAATATTGATGAAGTGTTATTTCATGTTTTGTTGGCTGTTTCAAGGGTTTATTTAGTTTGTTGTGACACAATCTAAGGTTCAATTTGTAAAGAAATAAAAGTTCTTGTGAAAAAAGATAGTGGTCAAAGTGATATTAGTGTTATTTGTGTTTGTGTTTTTTGTAGTCTTGTCTGGATTTGTCCTGTTCGTTTCTGGTCTGTGTTTGTGTTCCCACTCTTGGCCTGCACCTCGTCGTGGTGAGTGGGCTTTTAACTAAGACAGGACAATTATATATATTGTCTGAAGCCAGCAAAATAGTCATTATGAGAATTATAACTGAAGCACACTAAATAATACACCATCAGTCACATTTTGCTTTTCTGTTATTAATCTAATGTGTGTTATGTCAAGCCTCCACAGTGGCGTGCTGCAGTCAGGATGAGACAAACAAGGTGAATGGATGGACGGATTGATGAGCCCAGTGAGCCTCCACCAGCCACAGACAAGCCAGTCCCATTTTCCACCCAGAAGGATGTCTCTTCCATCTATCTTTGCCTGCCAGGGAAATGCAACCAAACATAGTAATTACAGATGGCGTTGTCTCTGTTAAAGTGACACATGGAAAAATAATAATAATAATAATAATAATAATAAAAAAAAAATATATATATATATATGTATATATATATATATATATATATATATATATATATATATATATATATATATATATATATATATATGTATATATATATATATATATACATATATATATATATATATATATATATATATATATATATATATATATATATATATATATATATATATATATATGTTTTGTGATTCATGTTCATGACAATAACAATCAAACAGATTTTCTTCATTCTTCCAATGAGTTTCGCAAACAAACATGGAATTTTCCCTGGATCATACAAATACGTTTGTAGATTATATAAAGACAATTATAAAACACATTTGTTGTGGTTTTATATTAAAGCAGATAGTCAAACGTAAATGTAGCATGGTAATGTTGCGAAGACACAATTATTTTTGTTTTTCTTTGTTTCTTTAGAAGCTTTTATTTTGGTTTTCTGTGGAAGCACAATAGACAACACACATGTTAACGTCCGCTACTACGGTTCGCTCCGCATACGTCTCACGAGCCACTTGAGAGACTTCCTCTCGAGCGTTATCTACTTTTTACATTTCAAAACACAGATCCATACCCGACTTCGACTTGAAGTTATTAATCATGTCGTTTCCCACATTCAATCTTACTCGTATACGTTTAAATATTCACATTTCTACTGAATAAACATCCCATAACGTTAAACGAACACTAACGTAACCGAGCGTCAACCCTGCCTCCTGGTAACCTAGCAACGGGCTAGCCGTTGTTTCCTCTTCGCTAGGTAATCACTCAGAGACGATACATTCAAAACGTAAATTTAACTCACATACCCTCGATCTCAGACTTCAATTACGAAACAGCCACACATACATTTGCTCTTATTTTCAACCATTTCCCCTTCTCACCTGTGGAAGCACAACAGATAACACACGTTAACGTCCGCTAAGACGGTTCGCTCCACATAGGTCTCACGAGCCACTTGAGAGCCCTCTGTAGCGTTATTCCCCGGGGCGAACACGACCTCCACTGGTAGAAATGGGTAACTGCACCCTGCTCACTGATCACTCTCACACACGCCACAAACCACAACAAAAGCAGGAACAGTGCTTTGCCACAATTATGCTACATAAACACGTCCTGGTCCCCTCTGGATCCTCTTTTCCGGTCCTCGCGATCACTCTCTTGGCTGCGGTGGGCATGGTTCTGCCCGCGGTGTCTTCCTTTGTCAGGGCATTCTCTGGCCCAGTGACCCATGCGGCCGCAGATGTGGCACGCCCCCTTTTCGCCTCTGTCTCCGCTAGTCGCCCTTCGTCGGTTGTCGTTGTTCCTGTAGGGCCGTCTCGCCGTGTCACTGAGGTGCTTCATCATGGTGAGGGAGGCACGCTTTATCTTCTTGTCCTCTGCATCGCTGGCCTCCTGCAGAAGCCTCTCAGCGTGCACTGCATGACGTCGGACCTCTGTCAGCCGGGCATCTTCAATCCCCACGCAGCAGCTTCTGTTAACTGCTTTGGCGATCTGGGGGAGCAGCCCTTGTCTGAAAGCAGTGATGAGGCTGGCCGTTTGGTTGACGGCAGTCCTGATGAACGTGGCGACGCTGCGGCGTCGGTGCTGGAGTGCGCAGGGTTGTACGGTGGTAGCGTTGGATGAGGGCAGGCGGGAGGAGGGAAGACAGGCATGTCCAGGAGAGGGTCCCTCGGGCCTGTAAGAGAAGGATACAGACGATTTGGTGCATTTGAATGCTCGTGTGTGAGCGGCTCCTTTTCTCCCTCCTCTGGGGAGTGTGTGTGAGCGTGTGCACCCTCTGCCGTTATCTCTGTCACCCCTGTGCTCCAGCGCCCAGCGCTGTTCACACGTTTCTTTACTTGTTTCCTGTCCCTGACCTCTGCTTCAGGTTTCCAGAATGAAAAACACCTTTCATGATCTTTGATGATTTGAATCTCCCACCTGTTTGGGTTTTTCTTTTTTGTAACCTTTCCCTCGGCTATATTCAGTTTATCCCGGAGGTTTCTCAATTCCTCCATACTCAGTGATCCCCCCTCTGGGAAACCATACTTTTCAACCCAAACATCCAACATATCAAGACAATCTGGACCGTATTTTTTCCGCATGTCGTCCACAATTTGTCCCCCCTGGGGAACTGCAGCAGCCACTTTGAGCTGGTTCTTCCCCATCCCTGTCTAGACTTATTACTTGTAGCTGCACAGGCGTCCCTGTGCCCCCTTTTTTTACTCAGGCGCAAAAAGGTAGAGAAAAAATTCACCCCTTCGGTACTTAGTCACCAAAGGTTTTGCCCGCTCAGCCCTCACCAACCTTCTTGGATATCTGGTGAGCGGGACAGGCCCGCGATATGACCTTGACTGGCGCGATATTATGATTTAGCGTACGTTACGCTCAACGTCATTCCGTGCGGCAGGTTAAAAAAAAGGTGGTGTTGTCCCGGGTGTCCCAATTCCATCGCAAGCCGATCGGAGCCGATTATCACCCGGGTCGTTTGTCGGGTTGGTTGACCCGTTTTGTCGTGCAACAGCTGCAACTGCAAACTGCAGGCTTCAATTTACCGACGCCTTACACATGTGATGGCATGGAGACTGTGCATTGTAGCAACATCAGTCCCCTCAGAGAGAATCTTCTCCAAAACAGGGCAGATATTTACAGAGAGAAGAAACAGGATCAGCCGCACAAAGATGAGGCTCTTGGTTTTTCTCATTGTCAATCTTCACTAAAGGACAAAACTGTTATCTGAATGCTGAGTTTTTTTTTCTTTTTGTTTTACACATTTTAATTTATATTTTGTTGTGTGAGTTTCTGTAAGCGTATGTTGTTTGACTTTACATTTGTGTAGTAGTAAAAAACTAAACGTTTAAAATTGGTAATAGTTATTTAGATAGAGGCACCTAGACCCACCTGTGGGTCATAACATCCCCTCTCTTAAGAACTAAACCCAATTAACATACCTACAAACAAAACTAAACAAGAAAAACCTCAGTTCCCCTGAAATAAGAATTCCGCAGCTAGTCCACATTTACACGTGATAACGCATCTGCCAACACATTATCAACCCCCCTTCCTGTGGCAAATCTGGAGATTGAAGTCTTGCAGGAGCAGAGACCACCGCATGTACGGCTGGTTTGATTGCGCATCCTATCCAGGACCACGAGGGCATTATAGTCTGTAAAAACCTGACCCCAAATTAACATCAAGATGGGCATTGTCAGAAGGACAGCCAAAGCTTCTGTCTTAACTTCCCAGAATGGACTCTGTGTGCATGCTGCTTACTTGTGGCATGTCCCTCTACTTCTATGTCATGGTGCAAAACTGACGTATGGCGGGGGTGGTCAGAAAACAATAGTGGGTGGCTCTCAATTAATTTAACAATATCATGACGGGCTGATGCAGGCAAATGGGACAAAAACAAGCTTAAGTTATTCATAATTTCAGAGTTTCCCAGGCGCGCCGAATGAACACCGATTTTTTTTTTTTTTTTTTCATGAGCCCTCCCTCCGCCAATGGGCACGGAGGGGGCGGAGGCTCAGGCGACACATTTTTCCTAGCGACGTAACGCCCGGTTCACACTGGACGCGGAAGCGCCACAAAGCGCCGCAAAGTGCCGAGCGCTTCCATTCGGCGCCCATGTTAAGCAATGTAGTAGTTCACACCAGACGCGAACAGGCGCGCGGCTCCCCTCGCGGATCGCGCCATGCATTTAACGTCAGTTCACTGGACGTGGAAGCGAAGCGCCGCCGAGCGCTTCCATTCGGCGCCGACGTTAATCAATGTGGTGGTTGCGCGGCTCGCGGCATGCATTTGTTGTTTCGGCGTCTGCTCTATTTCGTGCGCGAGCCGCGAGCGGTCCTCGTCAATAGTACAGGAAGTCGCTCAATAAAAACGAGAAAATCCGGTGAATTTTCAAAATAAACTAATTTCAAAATAAAAACCCAATGACAAATTCGATCATATATCATATTTGTATGTTATATTTGTCAGTACATTGTATCAGAGTGCGAGAGAGATTAAACACACACACACACACACACACACACACACACACACACACACAGAGAAAGACTTGATCAAAATACGTCTGTTTGATCCTAGAGATGCCGGTCAATGATCATTATGAAAGAGGTCTTGTCTTGAGATGGACACCTGAGTGCGTGTTTCTATTTATTTACACACACACGCACAAAAGTGAGCTATGGAGCGGGCTGGCTACGGGGCGAGGGGGGGCGATGACGAAAATGATTTATTTTATTCTATTTTTTTAAAGAAAAAAAAAGAAGTGAAAAAGTGGGAGTGAAAAAAAGAGTGCAGCTGAGCAGAAGCGCTTGTCGACCGTCGCGGAGCTGTTCGCGTCTGGTGTGAACCAGTTGGAGCCTCGCTCGCGAAATTCGTTGGAGCGGCGCTTCCGCTTCCATTGAAATGAATGGCACGAGCCGTTCGCCTGTTCGCGTCTGGTCTGAACCACTACATTCAGTGCGTTTACATGGCACTAGAGAAAATCGAATTATTGCCTTAGTCCGATTATGATCGGAGAACTCACGTGCGTGTAAACACCTTACTCCGATTATGATTGGAGTTTGAGAACTCCGATTGGAATCGGAGAACTCCGATTGAGACACCCAGATAATGCGATTGGAATTCAAATTTCTCTGCCATGTATACGCCTTAATCGGACTATTAACTGGACAATGCGAGTGCGCATGCGCCACGCATCGCTCTCGCGACTCATGACCGCACAACTACGTCGTCTAACAAAACAGACGGCGCGAAACAACCTGGCAAACGCGAATAAGAATGTTGACATTTGGAGAGAGGATGAGACCGGGGCGATGCTTTCTCTTCTAAAAGAGATGGACATATTAAAATAACGCGCAACGGAGACCTTTTTAAAAAGGGTAGCGCAGCAAAGCTCCGGCTTTGCGCACCCCTGAACAAATACGTATTCCTTCGAATTTATATTTCTACCTTTTCGTTCACATTTTTTGTAAATTAGAAGAATTTTAACTTTGTAAATAAAAGCACAGCAAAGAGATGTTTTCCTGATTTGTTTTTATTTGGGTAATTTCGCTGTTATTCTGCTGGAAACGGCGTGCAGCGGCACCAGCTTCCTCCACGGTCGGCACTTTAATGAGTGTGTGTATAACTGAAGACACCGTTCCTTTGCAAAACCTGTACACAAACTCTCCCACCAGTCTGCTCCGAACCTGAATCCAACAAGAACGAGAGTTTGGGGTCCGTAGCGACGGCACAAAGCGTAGCATCGAAGTGTTGTTGTAGCCCTCCAACAGCAAACAACGTTCTTGTCTGCCTTTTAAAATAACCAGGAGCACAAGACATAGGGTACACCTTATCTGCAAAGCAAGTAACACGTACATTATGAACTATCGTTCCATATCATAATAGATTTAATATGTCAACCGAAAGCAGCTGACCGGCTGAAAAGACTCACTCCACCCCCTAGTGTTGGGAGGAGGACCCGTCAATAATTTGAATTTCTCAGCTGCATGTATACGGGGACCAAGGTGAGAACTCCGATTGGACGAGAAAACCGAATGATTGCTTAGTCCGATTAAGCTCTGCATGTAAACGCACTGATTGATTAACATGGGCGCTGAATGGAAGCGCTCGGCGATTTGCAGCGCTTCACTTCGCGGCGATTCGCAGCGCTTCACTTCGCTTCGCGGCGCTTCCGCGTCCTGTGTGAACCGGGCGTAACTTTTCAACATTTTGACGTGGCAGACGCGGGATGATCGTTTTCTATCAGGAGTGTGCACTACATAATCTGTATCGGAAAGTTTGCGCTCCACGACATACGGACCAGAAAAACCAGCCTGCAAACCGGAACCGGGTAACGGCAACAATACCAACACACAACGCCTGTCTCAAAAACTCGAGCCACAGCTTTCTTGTCAAACTGCCGCTTCATTTTAGACTGGCTGGCGACAAGAGTTTGGTGAGCAGTTTCACAAGCACGATGCAAGCGTTCACGAAAAAAAATTACGTAATCTAACACATTATTCTCTACTCGCTTAACATCGGAAAGCCACTTACCCCTTAACAGACGCAAGGGTCCTCTCACCGAACACTAAATCAGCTGGGCTGAACCTGAGGGACTCCCACACATACAATCGACGACTGAAGATACACTTTATGCTGCGGAACCATCACTGTGCTCATTTTAACCCCCCCCCCCCCCCCCCCCCCCCACACACACACACACACACACACACTAAAATATACGAATTGCAGTAGGTTGGTTTTGTTGCTCTTGGTTGTCCGTTAGTTTTTTGAGAGTTAGTAGTAGATAGATCCCTAGATAGTAAGTTTGATAGATGGATAGAAATAGATAAGTTAGTTAAAGTTAAACACACGCACATATATATATATATATATATATATATATATACATATATATATTAATCTCTTTCAATGAACTCCAAAACATACATGGTCAAAATCCATATTATTATTATGTTGTTGTTTTTTTTAAATGCTCATACAAAACAAGAAAAAAGTGTCACATCCACTTGTAGTGCATTATTTTTGCCAGCAAGCTTCTCTTGTTACTACTGACCACATTGACCCATATTTTCCATATACTCACCTGAATCAGGTACCCTGCAAGGGCAACGACCTTCCCCGAAGTGATCGGTGGAGTGACGTGCAACCAGCACGTGACCTCTACGACGAGCTTCCACCCACGGAAGTGCCATAGGAGGACACGGATTAAATAGTATGGCTTGTCCACCAGAAGGCTGGATTATGGTGTACATAATATAAAACTTCTGCCCAGTTCTGCTTGTATTGCAATGGTTGGTGTTCCTGAAGTTTCATTTTTCGTCCCTTTTTATTTTTTACGTCCATGTTTGTGATGAAATAGTATTGTGAATCGCTAGCTCGCATTGCATGCTGGGAAACAGCGTCACTCAAGGAAGTTTTGGCTTCGCTGACACGGTCCTGAAGGGAAGTGGGTTTTAGTGCACTAGAACGGGATGAATGTGTTCAATCAAGCACTACAAACCTGATTAATTGTCTTAATACTTCACTTCGAATGGCCATATTGTTTAGGATTAGAATTAGATGACAACTTCTTCACAATATTTGCAACTATTCAATTTGACCAGCAGGTGTCAGTAGAAGACGAAATTTCATGTTGACTATTTCCTAATGGAAGTGCTCTCTTTACGTTGGATTTTTCTCATAATTATTTGAAGTGTAGGCCTGTAGTTGATGAGGAATCACGGTGTGCTAACGCTACTCAAACAGCTTCGATGAAAAAAGGGAGTGTGATTTGGGTTTGTGGTACATTATGACAATCTTGGACTTGCAAGACTGAGGCGACGGTTCAATTCCCATCAACGTGTATTATATATGTGTTATTTAGCTCATCTATTCTACATTTTAAATAGATCACATTTGACATCTGACCCACTGAACACTTACTATTGAACATATTTTTAAACTATGGGCTATTTAGTCTTGTTTTAGGATATAATATAATTCATTGCACAAACTGTCAGGCTAAGTATAAGAGCTATAGTCTACTACAATCAGTCGTGCCAAAAAAGAGACATTGTCTTTATTTTTCATTTTTATTTTATTGTGTCAGCATTGAACCATACAAGCATGTAGTGTTGTCCAACAAGAATGCATGGCGAATCAAATCCAAAACAACCTATGAAACAATGAACACGTTTCTATTGCACTTCATTTTATTGAGCACTAGATGACCTCCTCGAGCACTGTGTCATTGAAGCCTCGAGTAATGAACCATTTTTTGAAACAAGTGTCGAAGCTTCAACAAAGCCTCCATCGGCCATCACTACCTACGGCTGCGTGCTAACACCATTTCAGAAGTGACTAACTGCAGACTTGGGAGCGGAGGAGGGATGACAGTCAGGCTGGCTCGACTGCACCTCCTCAGCTGCGGCGCGTCCAATCAGCAGCCGACATCCAGGACCGCACCTGCAAGGCGTCATCCACTCTCTCTATCTCACACACACAAAATAAATTGTGTTCAATCATGTTAAACTTGGTTGGGGCACAGCCATGGCTCTTTATATTTTATTTTTATTTTATTTTGTATTTTATTTTGAAGTTAGCGCTTTGCATTCTGGGCGATCCTCAGTACAGAGGAAGCCCATGAAGCAGGTGAGACGGTCTCCTCCCTGCTGAGACAGAAATTAATGCAATAAGTTGAGCTATGCTTCATGTAACTGTGTTTCAGTGTTTAAATGTGTGCTGGTGTCTTTCATTTATTTTTTATTTTTTATTTTTTATTTTTTATTTTTTATTTTTTTTTAGCAAAGTTCGTTTTTTTTTTTAATTGCTATTAAAAACGATTAGCATGCTAGCATGTCCATTAGCAGCACACAGCTCTCATACGGAGCACGTTGTCTCTGCAGGAGGTGACCAAGTTTCACGGAGCAAGTTATGGTTGTGTCCCATTCTGTTTCAGGTATGTGTGTGTAACTGGAAGAATGTTACAGTGTATAAAAATGGAGCTTTAGGGAGCGAATTATTGAAATTGCGAATGTCATTTTTTTGTATTTTGTAGAAAAATGTATTTTATTTTTAATATTATTTGTATTGTAGAAACAACAACTATACGATCACTACTTCAGTACAGAGGAAGCCCATGAAGCAGGAGGTGACCAAGTTTCACGGAGCAAGTTATGGTTGTGGCCCATTCTGTTTCAGAGAATAAACTGCTGCTCCACACCTGACTTCTGCAAGTCTTCATTATACAGCAAGCAGGACAGAATAGGAGAGGTCACATTGGTGCCGTGACTCGAGACTCTTTTGTTGTGCTACCGATGCTGCAGAGCGACCCGGGGACTGTTCTGCTGCTGCTGTTCATCTGCGGTCACTGAAGTCGGTCAGATGTGTTGCTTTTGTGCAGTGTTAGACATCAGATAGAGGGTTTATGTACTTTTATTTGATTTTTTTTTTTTTTTTTTTTTTTTTTTCAGTTTCCAGTCTAGGCCTTTTGTGGTTTCATCCTTTTGTTTTGTGGTATTGTGTTTTGTTAACTTTTTGGAAAGACGAGTAATCCTCAGGGTAATGTTTTTGTAACTCCTTTTGGTGCTGGCAGAGGGAGGGGTTTTATGCATCCTTCAAGTTTACTGTTTGAGAGTCCTGTTCAGGGGGGTGGTGTAGTGTTGGGTAATCAGTGTACACCTGGGCGCCCCTTGCTCAGTACTGGTGTTATCCCTCCCCCCAACTCCGATGCAAACCCTCATGCCCTTGCTAGCCAGGGCACGCATTCCCCTGTCCCGGACAGGCACAGCATGTGTTCCCCTGCACCTACCCCTGATGTTATTGCTGCTAGTATTGTAGGTCAGATGGGTGATGCATTGATTCAACAGGTCAGCCAGCGGGTGGCACAGGACATTATCTCTCACCTCAGTGCATCTGTCACTACCCCTTTACTCAGTGCTGCCCCTTCACCTGCCCATGCTGATATGCTAGCCAGTTCCCCTTTACATAGTGCTACCCCTCGACCTAGCCATGCAAATGTGTCTGCCACAAATGCTTTTGACGTGTCCCATTTGCAATATGTCCCTCATCGAAAGCTGAAGGAGCCCCCCTGCTTCAGAGGAGACAACTCAGACTCTGTTTCCGTCCAGGAGTGGGAGGAGCTCATGAGGAGTTTCATTAAGAGGGGGAATCTGCAACCTGAGGAACAAGCGGAGGAGATCCTTGTTCATCTTGGTGGCAAAGCAAAGGATGTTGTCAGGTTTGGGACCAGGAACAGTGGTATTAACATCACCTGTAACCCCGATGCCATTTATGGTCTCTTGCGGAAGCACTTTGATTCTGTTCCGTGTTCACCACTCCCATTAGCAGACTTTTACACCACTCTTCCTGGGAAGGGTGAGGATGCCTTTGACTACTGGCTTAGACTGAACCGCGCTGTTGACTTGGCCATTGAACGTCTGAAGGAGCAAGGAAAGTCACTGGACAGCCCCAGCACTGAGGTGACTCGAATGTTCATAAAGAACTGCCCTCCTACTGAGCTCGCCATGACCTTCAGGTCGAAGACGATAGACAAGTGGACTGCTCGTGAAGTCCAAGACATTCTGAACGAATATCATTCTGAAATGATGTCAGTGAACAGAACTTCCAGAGAAAGGGTGTCAGTGAATGCTCTTGCTGCTGTCTCGCCACCTGCACCACCTGCTGAAGAACAGAGCCCACTGCAGCCACAGGCCACTGACCCTGATGCCCTGAACCGCCTTATTAACATGCTGGAGAAGGTGCTCCTGCAAAGATCTTCCCCAGCTTCAAACAGTCCTGTTCATGGTCCGACTCGACGGCCTGGCCCAAGGCACCCCAGGATCGGTGGGTTGCACTTGGAGGAAATGTCTTCTTCTCCACCATGGACTTGAGGTCTGGCTTCTACAATGTGCCACTCCATGAAGAGCACAAAAAATACACAGCTTTCTCTTCACCTTTTGGCCTCCACTAGTACAACAGAATGCCACAAGGTCTGTCCAACAGTCCTGCAACATTCATGCGAATGATGATGTCAATCTTCGGGGATGAAAACTTCACTAGTCTGCTCTGCTATCTTGATGACCTGATGGTCTTTGCCCCAACTGAACAGCAGGCGCTTGAGCGTCTAGAGATGGTGTTCTCCCGTCTGAAAAGTCACAAACTCAAACTGGCCCCCAAGAAGTGTCATCTCTTGCGGAGGTCAGTAAGGTTCCTGGGACATGTCATTTGTGGGGACGGGGTGATGAAGGACCCTGACAAGATGAAAGCCATCATGGATGTGGGAGAGGCTGACCTGATGGAGAGTGATGGTGTGACCCCTTCCTGGAGAAAGATTAATTCTTTCCTGGGCCTAATCTTCTACTATCAGCACTTCATAGCTGACTGCTCTGCTAAAGCAAAACCCTTGTTCAGACTCCTCTCTGGAAGGCAGGTGCAGCATAAGGCCATGAGAGGCAGGAAGGTGAAAAAGCGATCATCTGCTCCACCAGCGCTTATGGCGAGCGACTGGACTGCTACATGCAAAGAATCGTTCCAGACCCTGAAGAATGAATTAGCTTGCAATGTCACCCCAACTTCAGTGAGCCCTTCGTTCTCGCTGTTGATGCGTCGTTTGATGGCATTGGCGCAGTCCTGTCTCAAGTGCCACCAGGTGAGACTGTTGCTCGACCTGTCGCTTTCGCCAGCAAGACACTGTCCCGATCACAAATTAACTATCCAGCGCACAGGTTGGAATTCCTGGCGTTAAAATGGGCCATTTGTGACAAGTTTGGTCATTGTCATTGCCCATTGTCCTACATCTTAACAAAGCCATGTTTGGACGCATGTGAACAAAGATGGGTTGCTAAGCTTGCCGCATTCGATTTCGATCTGAAGTATGTCCCTGGCGTTAAGAACGTTGTCGCTGATGCGCTAAGCCACAAGCCATTCGTTCAGTCATGTATCAGTCAACGTCTGATGAAAGAGCCCTACGTTGCACTGCTGGACGAAGTTAATGGCGTCGTCAGGGGTACAGTGCAAGATGCCTTCCGGCTGACAACTGCCAAGTTCTTCAAGAAAGGGAACCAAGACCATCCGATTCTGATGCTGAAGCCGTTATTTTATTTTGAAAGGTGACCCGCAGCTATTTTAGGTCGAGAAAAAAAAATGGCCGAAATGTTTGTTTGATGGAAAGCGGGTCAAGCCGGAGTGGTTGGTGAGCCAAAAATTCTTTTGACCTCACGTTGTCTGTGTTGCCTCGACCCAAAAACTCAAGAAGGAAAATAAACGAGTTAAATGGAACCCACGTCTCATCAATTTATGAATGATGTAGTGGTGCTGGTATGACGGACGGACATTGAAGACACCTGAGCGTCAAAGGTAAAGAGCGGCTACATGAATGAAAACTGTGGAACTACACAGTCAATCAACACAATCAACACATTGAACACACAAACACATCACATCCTTCCTTCATTTGGCAGCAGACAATAAAACAGCAGTTGGATCAAAGATACAGTGGAGTCCGAAGAGACGCCAGTGAAGGATCTCTGATCCAGTGGAGCTCCAAGCTGCAGTGACTTTACACACAACTGAGCATCATGTTGAGTTGAAGCAGCAGATCAGAGCAACACTGTCAGTCACAACAGGACGTGTTGACACTCAGTGGCTGGAACACACTGGAGTGTGAAGCTGCACTGAGGACACTGTAGTGGAGACACTGAGGACCTGGGGCTTCATTTACAAAAACGTACATGGATTTCATCCTGAAACAAAAAAATCTGGATGTTCAAAATGTTGCGAACGCACAAACGCACACCCATTTCCTTTGAGAGTCCCAATCCTCGTGGAATTGATCGCACATGAGCACGAGCCCTGCTCCTCCCTCGGAACACCTCCACATACAAAGCGTTGTCCCCCCTTGTTGGAAATCCAACATGCTGGTGGACTTTTGGAAGGACAGTCTTGAGGTCAGCATGACTAAAATCTCCAGTGAGGATGGTAAAGCTTTTGGGTTTGCTGTCTGTTGATCACTGATGGCCTGGTACAGTTCATTGAGTGCAGCGTTCCTCTCACTGCTGTTGTTGGTGGGAGGGATGTAAACTGCAACTAGCAAAATGGCAGTAAACTGCCAGGGCAGATAGAATGGACGGCACTTTATGATCATCAACTGTGCCAGTGGTGAACAGCGTTTGCATACCACTGCAGTGTCCCAGCACCACGCACCACAGATGTAAACACATGCTGCACCACCGCGGGACTTCCCTCCATTTACATGATGATGGTGATGATGATGATGATGATGATGATGATGATGATCAGACATTAATGAGTCTTGATTCACTTTCACTGTCTTTAGAATCTCACATGTCGACCACAACTTCTCTCTCTGCTCTCCTTCATCCAGTGAACTCTCAGAGCTTCAGTGTGCAGTGGTGTCTTCAGCTCTGCAGTCCAGCCCCTCCCACCTCACACTGCTGGACCTGAGTGAGAACTTCCTGAGGGATCCTGGAGTGAAGCTGCTCTGTGCTGGACTGCAGAGTCCAAACTGCAGACTGGAAGTTCTCAGGTCAGTTCCTGCTTTCTACTGGTGGACAGTGTGTGTCAGCAGATGACAACTGGTGTGTAACGCTGCTCAGTGTGAAGACTTTGAAGCAGATATTAAAGACTCATCTAGACAAAGTGGATGTTGTTGATATTTTCATGTCAACAATCTGCAGCCAGAAAAGACTTTGGATGGTGGAAGAAAGTGTGGAAAATGTCTCCAGTCACTTTGGAGCTCAATGGAAGTTGTTGATTGGTGATGAAGGTCACATGACTGAGCAGAAGATCCTGTGAAGAAATATTAGAGGCAGATTAATAGTGCAGCAGTATTTCTTCATCTTGTCCTTTGAATGTGTTTGACTTGTAACGAGTCTCTGATGACTGAAAACAGCCACAAGCACACAAAGGACTCACTGATTATTTTCCATCTTCACTGCTGACTGGCTGCACACTGACTGACACACTGCTGTTGTTATTGTGTTGACAACCCACTGGCACAATGAGTCGTTTGAGGGAATGACTCAGTGATCCCAATAGCTGCACATCTGGATCATCAACAGGGATAAATGACTCTGAATATGACATTTACACCATGGAAGAAATCAAATATTGATCCTTTATTCAGGCTGGAGAACTGCTGGTTGACAAAGCTCAGCTGTGATTGGCTGCTCTCAGCTCTGAAGTCCAACCCCTCCCACCTCAGAGAGCTGAACCTGAGTTGGAACGACCTTAAGGATTCATCAGTGAAGGAGCTCAGTGGGGTTTTCTGCAGAGTCCAGACTGTAAACTGGAGACTCTGAGGTCAGTTCACCCTCTTCACTCTACAACTTCTATCACTCTTGTTGTTGTTGTCATGATTTTCACTTCACTGCTGTTGGAAATTCAATTTGCAGACACTTTTTTTTTGATAATGAATGAAAGGGCGTGTTTTCATTGCCTCACCTCGCCTCGCCATGGTATGGTGTTAGGGTGTTTGCACTGGCCGCTACACAGTTGTAGGGGGCGCTGTTTTGGTACCTCAATCCCCCAGGGTCCGAGCAAGACGAAGCGAGTTTAGTGGTGACGTAGCGACGAGCAGGGCACTGGATTGGCTCCGTGTCCGCGTCGATGTTCCCTGTCAGAGCGGACATCCACGCCAACTCCTTTGACACAGAACTTCCATGTCAGGTACATTTTACCGTGAATACAAGTAGCTACTATTGGTGTTGTACAAATACATTTATGTGTATACAGTTTTTGAAAACAGCTTTTTCAATACATGTTTACTTTCGTCTTTTGGGGAGAGGCAGGCGAACCGGGAATGCCCTCGACGTCGCGAGTGTGTTCAACCATATTCGCGAAAACGACAAACGGCAAATGGCGAAGCGCTCGGTAAAGAAAACAAATCGAGTTGCTCTTGCGTGAGGCGCGGTAAGCTAGGGAACCCCAGGAGTCTTGAGGAGAGAAGAAATACTGATTCGTCGAGAGGACGTGGCTCTTGGCCGCGAGGAAGCCTCAAACACCGCGGCATATAACAAAGTCGTCCTTGGCTCGCGAGGGCAGCTATTTCAAATAAGGAGGCGTGTTTACTGTCTGTTTTTCTGTTTGTTTGTTTTTAAATAAACGCTATTTCCCGTTGTATCCGTCTCGTGTTTACTTTTGGTGAAAATATGAAGGTTGAACTACACATTTGCTCGCATGGAAAACGAAACAATAAATTATAAATGTTGCTGCATAAATGATCAACTGTGACTTCAGTGAGGGAAAGTGTTCTTTCTTGAACAGAAAAGCAACCACAGACCGAGCAGCAGGTATGAAACAACTTCTACTTTGTCCATCGCTGCGCTGTTGTGTATTGCACAGAAGTGATGCTGGGGAAAACATTGTCCCGCTTTACCGTGTCGACTCCGCCCACAGTCTCGTAATCACAGAGCCAATGAAAACGCAATTGTACCGAGGCGAACCGTGGTGAGGCAAGGCAATGAAAACACGCCCTAAACTGGGCTTGAAGGTACAGTGGGTAAAATCCTCCCATCTAGTGGTCAGATTGCAGACTGCTTTTGTTGCAGATTCTGAAGTCGACGTTTCACTTTGATGTTCAGAGTGATGACACCCTGATAAAATTCCATCGTTATAAACTCTCCATCATTTCTTCTCTATTCAGGTTGGAGTACTGCTGGTTGTCAAAGCTCAGCTGTGATTGGCTGCTCTCAGCTCTGAAGTCCAACCCCTCCCACCTCAGACACTTGGACCTGAGTTAGAACCACCTTCAGGATTCAACAGTGAAGGAGCTGAGTGGTTTTCTGCAGGGTCCAGACTGTAAACTGGAGACTCTGAGGTCAGTTCACCCTCTTCACTCTACAACTTCTATCACTCTTGTTGTTGTTGTCATGATTTTCACTTCACTGCTGTTGGAAATTCAATTTGCAGTCACTGCTTTGTGTTTGAAGCATATGAAATTGGGTGGAAAGGTACAGTGTGTAAAATCCTACCATCTAGTGGTCAGATTTCAGATTGCTTTAGTGTCAGATTCTGAAGTCAACATTTCACTTTGATTTTCAGAGTGATGACACCCTGGAAAAACTCTCCATCATTTCTTCTCTATTCAGGTTGTGGAGATGTAGTTTGTTAGAGCTCAGCTGTGATTGGCTGCTCTCAGCTCTGAAGTCCAACCCCTCCCAACTCAGACACCTGGAGCTGAGTTGGAACTGCCTTCTGGATTCAACAGTGAAGGAGCTGAGTGGTTTTCTGCAGAGTCCAGACTGTAAACTGGAGGCTCTGAGGTCAGTTCACCCTCTTCACTCTACAACTGCTGCAGTTATTGTTGTCATGACTTTGAATTGAGTTTGTTGGAATTCACTTTGATTCCATTAGAAATGTGTAAAACTGGTTTTAAATTACACACACACACACACACACACACACACACACGTTTGCGCACATACGCACTCACGCACGCACACACACACACACGCGCGCGCGCGCACACCCAACTGTGAATGACACTCTCCATCATTTATTCCGTATTCAGGTTGGAGAGGTGCAGGTTGTCATAGATCAGCTGTGATTGGCTGCTCTCAGCTCTGAAGTCCAACCCCTCCCACCTCAGAGAGCTGGACCTGGCTGAGAACTATCTTCAGGATTCATCAGTTAAGGAGCTGAGTGGTTTTCTGCAGAGTCCAGACTGTAAACTGGAGACTCTGAGGTCAGTTCACCCTCTTCACTCTACAACTTCTATCACTCTTGTTGTTGTCGTCATGATTTGCACTTTACTGCTGTTGGAAATTCAATTTGCAGACACTGGTTTGTGATAGTAATGAATGAAACTGGGCTTGAAGGTACAGTGGGTAAAATCCTCCCATCTAGTGGTCAGATTGCAGATTGCAGATGCTGAAGTGATGACACCCAGGAAAAACTCTCTATCATTATAAACTCCATCCATTTATTCTCTGTTCAGGTTGTGGGGCTGCAATTTGTCAGAGCTCAGCTGTGATTGGCTGCTCTCAGCTCTGAAGTCCAACCCCTCCCACCTCAGACACCTGGACCTGGGTCAGAACCCCCTGAAGGAGTCATCAGTGAAGGAGCCACTGATGGATCTTGTCTACAGCAGTGACCATCAACTGGAGAGTGTGAGGTTAGTACTGGTTTGGAACCATTGGATGATGGTTCCAGCACCAAAGCCAGTTGATCCCACAGCAGAGGTCCAGTGTTCCCAGTCACAGTGTGAGAGGAGGATGGTGACGTCCAGCTGCTCCCCATTCATCCAACATCTGCTGCCAAACTGCTTCTTCTCTCAGTTCACCACCCAATTATTGATCAGTTCATCTTCATCAGGCCTCAGTATCAGTCCAACACTCCATGGTCACATGACCTTCACATGTTCCACACTTGACATGTGACTGAGAGTCTGCTTCTTCTCACCAGTCACTCCATCATCTCCATCAACAGTCAACGTCTCTGTGATGATGCGTTCAAGGACCGTGAGTCCTGACTCCTGCTGTCTCTTCTTATCTTTGCAGGTGGTGGTGAGGATGAGGAGAGTGAAGAGGAGCGCTCCATCTACTGGTGGCTGACAGAACTACAACCAGTGGAGCCAAACAGCAAGCTGCACGCACCAACACTGTGTGGGCGTGTCACGACCTTTGACCCCAGTGCAGCCTGGTGGCTGGCGGACTGCTTCTGCTGCTGTGGTTACTGGGAGAGACGTCCCAGAAGCCACTGGTGGAGCTGAATCCTCAGTGGAAGAAGCAGGACTTGGAGCAGCTGCTCAGTGAAAGCAGCAGCAACACAACCACTGCTTCTGCTCTCATCATCCACGGCTGGAACATCTCAGCATGAAGGTTCCACACATCAGCAACACACTGCTCTGCTCTCACTTCAGACTTCTATAACATCTTCATTTTGGAGGTGAAAAATACTTTTCAAGAGACTTTATTTCTGCTTCATGATCTTAAATAAGGAAATCATGTGGAAAAGATAAAGTGATTCACAACACCTGTGATGGGAACTCAAATCATTATTGAATCATAAGTAAGACAAAAGAAGTTTCCCTCAAAATAATTCATGGTTTTGATGCTTGCCAGATGTTTGTGTGGAGATTTCAGAAGGACGTCAATGAATCAGAAGGAAACCAGATCATTTATTTTATGTGATTATGTTATATCATCCAAACTTTATTACAAGCTCAAACATTATATTTCAATGATTCAATATTCTGACAATAAAAGCCATCACAACCTTTGTGACCTTGACCTCAACTGACATTTCATTTCTGCTGCTTTAACACTTTGATTATATATCTCCTGAAGTCCTGCCATGGGGATTCTCCATATCTGAATAACTTGTGTACTCAAACCTTCTGTAGGCCATACCCACTTCTCCACTCGGTCTCAACATAAACCACATGAATCAATGAAAATAAATCTCACTTTTACAAACAAATCCAATTCAGTTCAAATATAATTTAAATAAAATAAATGATACATTATAATTATTCACCAACAGATAAATCAATGAAAGATATGAGGTGGTTTGCCCTCTCTGGGTCGGTGGGGAGGCCCTGCCTCAGGGGGAGGAGTTCCAGCATCTCGGGGTCTTGTTTGGGACGCCTCCCTGGGAAGGTGTTGCAGGCATGTCCCACCAGGAGGAGACCCTGCTGGAGGGACCAGGTCTCTGGGCTGGACTGGGAAGCCTTGGGGTCCCACTGGAGGAGCTGGAGGAGGTGACTGGGTCCAGGGAAGTCTGGGGGTCTCTGCTGAGGCTGCTGCCCCCGAGACCTGACTCCAGATACGGCTGTAGAAGATGGATGGATGGATGGATGGATGGATGGATGGATGCCAGGTGATAGAACATTTCATAAAAACAGACTCTGCATTCTAACTTCTATTATACTCTAAATAACTCACTCCAATATAACTGCACTCGTCCTTCTCTCACATTACATTGGATCACAATGACCAAACAACACAACAAAGACAATGATCCAACTGTACTGCCACATCCAGACTCAGTATAGGTCTGTAGGCCTCTTGGACCTTCATGTGAACCACTGCGTGTTGACTAGAGGTGAAACATGGCTGACTGCTGTCCTCCTACCTGGACAATGCAATCTCACTTTCAATCTCACAGCCACTAAAAAACCTGATTGTGATTGAGAGGTCCTCAGCAGCCAATCACTGTTGGGAGTCCAGCCTTCAAACACTCCTCCTGAATCCACAGTCACATCTGTGAGCATCTGGAACTTTGGCCCTGATCCTCCACACCACACAACTTGGGATGACAGCGCCACCTACCTGGATCCTTTCAGCAGCCAGTCCATGCTCTGACCCGTTTCCACTATGGCCTGTTGGCTCATCTGGACCGGAGTCTGGATCATCAGTCTCCAGGTTCATGGAATCTGTCAGAGTGCCGCCGTCCTGTGATGTAATGATAGAGAATCACTCTATTTATACTAATGTGCAGAACCACTAGAGTGTCATTTCTTCACTGCTGTCAGCAACAAGCATTTGGTGTCACACTGGTGTACAACACTTATGGGCTAATTAATAAGAAATTACATATTTATGAATCACCCGCAATGCCCAGATTGTTGCTGCTTATCTGCTGATATGAGCCGTCAACTGTTGCAATATAGAACCACGGGCAGGAAATTACAATTAGTGTAGAGTGTATTATAATTTAAAAGTTTACTAACGGTAGTTCTTTAAAGAATTTAGCAGGGATGGAACAGGCTAACGTGACGACGTCACTTGTAAAACGGTAGGGGCTCAACCTGCTGTCACGGTGAAAACTCTGTGTTACGTTCCGTCCCCCACTCCCAAGCCTCATTAATTTCTCACGGCAGTTGGCGGTTTTCAACAAAAACATTTATGAATCAGTAAATTAAATAAACAAAACAACTTAACCGGTGGGCAGCAAAGGCTTCAGGGTGGGCCCAGGCCAAAATAATAAACCAAACTCCAACTAGCTCGCCTTAAGAACTAACTAAAGAAAGAAAGAGAAGCCAAATACAGAAAGGCTAACCTCCCTACATACTTAATAAACAGGAGAAAAGAGGGGACAAAGAAAATGGCAGCCCACCCCTACGGCTGCGTGCTCTAACACCATTTCAGAAGTGACTAACTGCAGACTTGGGAGCGGAGGAGGGATGACCGTCAGGCTGGCTCGACTGCTCCTCCTTCTCAGCCGTGGCGCGTCCAATCATCAGCCGACATCCAGGACCGCACCTGCAAGGCGTCATCCACTCTCTCACACACACACAGACACAAAGATAGAGGCACCTAGACCCACCCGTGGGTCATAACACCCCCTCCCTTAAGAACCAAACCCTATTAACATACCGACAAACAAAACTAAACAAGAAAACCCTCAGTTCCCCCGAAATAAGAATTTTGCAGCTAGTCCACATGTACACGTGATAATGCATCTGCCAACACAATATCAAGATCCCTAGATAGTAAGTTTGATAGATGGATAGAAATAGATAAGTTAGTTAAAGTTACACACACACACACTATATATATATATATATATATATATATATATGTATATATATATATATATATATATATATATATATATGTATATATATATATATATATATATATATATATGTATATATATATATATATATATATATATTTATTATTTTTCTTTTATTATTAACCTCTTTCAATGAACTCCAAAACATACATGGTCAAAATCCATATTATTATGTTGTTTTTTTTAAATGCTCATACAAAACAAGAAAAGTGGAGGAACAGTCATCTGAATCGGGTTCAGTGAGCATCACATCCACTTGTAGTGCATTATTTCCAGCAGCAAGCTTCTGTTAAGACTGTTCACTTTTTCGTTCACTCGCCAACTCAACCGATTGGTGGAGTGACGAGAATCCAGCACGTGACATCTACGATGAGCTTCCACCCACGTAAGTACCATGGGAGGACACGGATTAAATGGCTTGTCCACCAGAAGGCTGTATTATGGTGTACATAATATAAAACTTCGGCCCAGTTCTGCTTGTATTGCATTGTATTGGTTGGTGTTCCTGAAGTTTCATTTTTCGTCCCTTTTTATTTTTTACATCCATGTTTGTGATGAAATAGTATTGTGAATCGCTAGCTCGCATTGCATGCTGGGAAAAAGCGTCACTCAAGGAAGTTTTGGCTTCGCTGACACGGTCCTGAAGGGAAGTGGGTTTTAGTGCACTGGAACGGGATGAATGTGTTCAATCAAGCAGTACAAACCTGATTAATTGTCTTAATACTTCACTTCGAATGGCCATATTGTTTAGGATTAGAATTAGATGACAACTTCTTCACAATATTTGCAACTATTCAATTTGACCAGCAGGTGTCAGTAGAAGACGGAATTTCATGTTGACTATTTCCTAATGGAAGTGCTCTCTTTACGTTGGGTTTTTCTCATAATTATTTGAAGTGTAGGCCTGTATCTGCACACAATTTGGAATTCGTCCCAGCGCCCTGAGCTGTAAATTTGGACGGTGTAAAAGGAAAATGGCCAGCTGCAGCAGAAAAGTGGACCATATATATATATATATATATATATATCTATATATATATATATATATATATATATATATGTATATATATATATGTATATATATATATGCAATTCATATTTTAACGGTTTATATAGACCCCTCAGGCTCCATTCAAAATGGGGGTTATTGTAGGAGAGTTGCAGTCAATTGAGATTTGGAGAGAGTTTGGATTACTAGATTTTGGATAGTGTTTATAGTTTGGAGTGTTTGAGACTAGATAGCGTTTAGTTTGGAGATCGTTTTGAGAGCTTAGGGAGAGAGTGAGGAGAGGAGAGGTGATAGGATGGAGCCCCCTGTCCTGTACATCAATGTCCATGTTACACAAGCATCTATGCCAGGGGTGCCCATTACGTCCATCGCGATCTACTGGTCAATTACGAAGGGAGTTTGGGTGATCGCATGGGAGAGAGAGAGAGAGAGAGAGAGAGAGAGAGAGAGAGAGAGAGAGAGAGAGAGAGAGATCCGCGTCAATTACAGCAGGTAGAATCGTTCAGGCAGGATTAGAAAACACGGTGGATCTGGTTGGTTTTGGTCATAATGTACGATGTGCTGGATTTTGTTCTTATATGTGCTGTGCTTTACATTCATTCATGCATTCATTCATTTTCCATACCCGCTTAGTCCCGAACTCAGGGTCACGGGAGTCTGCTGGAGCCTCTCCCAGCTGACTTAGGGCGAAGGCAGGGGACACCCTGGACAAGGGTGTCCAGGGTAAATGTGACGTATCGGCTTCGGCACTATTCAGATCAAATAAAGACCAGACAGGGACAGGAAAAAGAGTTTCGCTGTTGTTTTACACGCAAAACTACCGGGGTTGTCGCGTGAGCTTGCAATCCTGGCGTAAACTGATGGAGACGCCTTGCTCGGAAAATGCGCTTCAAAGTGCGCACGCACTGCAGACGCGCCGAAGATCCTGAGAGATGCTGCTGGCAAAACGTTTGCATCACACACACACACACACACACACACACACACACACACACACCAATTATCCCTAACCTATGCGCTGGAAAACACAAAACTATACAGCAAAACATCTTAACGTAAACACACTTTTATTGATAAAATCAAACATAGGCAGATATAACCTAAACAATTTTAAACCATGAGTTTTCTGTGCAATGATGAGCATAAATGCACATGGGAACATGTTGACCCATTTAATCCTTTCTTTCTTTATCATTGGACTACAAATATATTTCTGAATGACTTTTCCTGTTTTATAGGAGGTGGATCTTTTTGACTTGCTCATTTTAAAAGTAGCTTGCATGTTGAAAAAGTGTGAACACCCCTGATCTATGCCCTTTTCCAAGTCCCACAATCACTTTCACTGTCATCTGCCTGATTACACCCATGCCATTTTCAGAAAAAAATTGCACAAACAGAATACATTCAAAAAAATGTATCATACACATAGTTATCAAGTCAAGTTATTTATTTATTGTCATTGTTGAACAAAGTTAACAACAACATTTGTTTGGAGCATCCCCATAACCACTGGCATCAGTACCCATAAAAATAATCATAAATAAGTGAGAAAAAAAAAAATATATATATATATATATATATATACATATATATATATAATTTATGTACAGAAATTATTTGGTCATTCATTTCTTGCAATTCATAGTCATTCCCAACAGACATAACAGACACAAAAATTCAATGCATCACACGTGGTTCAGACACAGCTTGCCTGTGATTGTACATTTGGCCAGTAGGTGGTTTCGTGTGCACATGAAGCTTCGAGAAATGAACCGTTTCTCGAACCAGTTGGCTCAAGCGGTTCAATGCCTCATGAGGCTTCACCTCACCATCACTAGTCATGACACACAGCTTGCTGTTTGGCTCCACTTGTTGTAGTTCTGTCAGCCACCACTAGATGGAGCGCTCCTCTTCACTCTCCTCCTCATCCTCCCTCACCTCCACCTGTAGAGAGAAGAAGAGACTGCAGGAGTCAGGACTCACGGTCCTTGAACGCATCATCACAGAGACGCTGACTGTTGATGGAGATGGTGGAGTGACTGGTGAGAAGAAGCAGACTCTCAGTCACATGTCTAGTGTGGAACATGTGAAGGTCATGTGACCATGGAGTGTTGGACTGATACTGAGGCCTGATGAAGATGAACTGATCAATAATTGGGTGGTGAACTGAGAGAAGAAGCAGTTTGGCAGCAGATGTTGGATGAATGAGGAGCAGCTGGACGTCACCATCCTCCTCTCACACTGTGACTGGGAACACTGGACCTCTGCTGTGGGATCAACTGGCTTTGGTGCTGGAACCATCATCCAATGGTTCCAAACCAGTACTGACCTCACACTCTCCAGTTGATAGTCTCTGCTGTGGACAAGATCCATTAGTGGCTTCACTCCTGAATCCTGCAGCTGGTTCCCATCCAGGTCCAGGTGTCTGAGGTGGGAGGGGTTGGACTTCAGAGCTGAGAGCAGCCAATCACAGCTGAGCTCTGACAAACTGCAGCACCACAACCTGAATACAGAATAAATGATGGAGAGTTTATAATGATGGAGAGTTTTTCCAGGGTGTCATCACTCTGAAAATCAAAGTGAAATGTCCACTTCAGAATCTGCAATCTGCAAGCTGACCACTAGATGGGAGGATTTTACACACTGTACCTTTAAACCCAGTTTCATTCATTTCAAACACAAACCAGTGACTGCAAATTGAATTTCCAACAGCAGTCAAGTGAAAATCATGACAACAATAACAAGAGTGATAGAAGTTGTAGAGTGAAGAGGGTGAACTGACCTCAGAGTCTCCAGTTTACAGTCTGGACTCTGCAGAAAACCACTCAGCACCTTCACTGTTGAATCCAGAAGGCAGTTCCAACTCAGCTCCAGGTGTCTGAGGTGGGAGGGGTTGGACTTCAGAGCTGAGAGCAGCCAATCACAGCTGAGCTTTGACAACCTGCAATACTCCAACCTGAATAGAGCATAAATGATGGAGAGTTTATAATGATGGAGAGTTTTTCCAGGGTGTCATCACTCTGAAAATCAAAGTGAAATGTCGACTTCAGAATCTGCAACAACACTTATATCAGTAGACTCATCAAGTTGCAAGGCAAATTTCTTACTGATAGGGATCTTGTCCAAAACCACACTTTCGATGTCTGCAGACATCTCATTAATACGTCTGGAGATTGTGTTATCTGAGAGAGGGACTTTGGCTATTTCTTTAGCCGCTTCGGGTCCGAGCGTCTCATTTACAATGGCTTTGCAGGCGGGAAGTATTAATTGCTCTGCCACAGTGTGGGACTTTTTTGATTTAGCCACAAGTTCAGCGTAGTGTTGCCACCCGTCCCGTTTTTCCCAGAATTGTTCTCTTTTTTTCACCACCTGTCCCGGGAAAAATAAAATCTCTCCCGGGACACAATTTGTCCCGTTTTTAAGGGAAAATGACAAAACCTCATTTGATTTCTGCCTGTGGTCTACTCCCGTAAAATACGCGATTGTCCCGTACTTGGCAACTAAAAAACCTGTCCCGTAATGAACTGATACAGGACGCACTTCACTTTGTGTCCCGTATATTTCGGTGACACCCCCCCCAGAGGTCCCGGATTTGTAACTCTGGTAGGTGGCAACCCTAGTTCAGCGACGTGGTAGCTAGCTTTAAGGGCTCTCTCGTTTACTTTTGCGGTTTTTCTCATGAAAGTTGCCTGTTTCTCCGTGTGTTCACGCAGGCGAACAAAATACTCCACATTTTTCTTTTGAACTGAGGGCTGTTTCGTTTGGAGATGACGTTTAAGCTTACTTGGGACCATAGCACTGTTGGAGAGCTTTTCACCACATACCAAGCACAACGGAGTCGGTGCCGTTGCATCTCCGGTAAAAGTAAATCCAAATGAAAGATAGCTTTCATTGTATTGCCTCACGCCAGAAACTTTGCTCGACGTCACCGTCTTTGCCTCCACTCATACTAGGGCCTTCATCTGGGTCCGGATTTTGTCCAGGGTCCAGTTCAGAGTCAGCATTTTTCCTCTTCAAAAACTTATCCATCACTTTCAACCGTCGTCCCGCTATCCACAATCCACACACCTGTCGCTGCATCCATGCGTCACTAATTCGCTTGTCTCCAAGCGCAAGGCAATTAGCTACCTGCTGCTGCCACCTACTGGTATGGAAGAGTACTACATGATTACTCTGCCAGGCGCTAGACTGCACATGCACACAAATGGGATAATTTCCCACGGCACACCTGACAATATCTCGCGGCACACAAACACTGGTTTACAGGAACGGGTACTCATCAGAAAACGCTGGCAGTGTGTTTCCCGTGTCTTACTTCCGGTATAAAGTTCGCTTCAAAATTACAACAGAAATACTACCGAAAGATGCCAGTAGGTGGCAACGACGCTCTATAAATGCTTCTCTTAATGCAACAAATAAATGAAATGACTTTCATACTTAGACCAACTGCTCTTAACCTATTTATTAAACAATTTAGACTTAAAGGCTTCTTTGTTGTTTCACCTTAACAGAACACTAATGATAATAATAATAATAATAATAATAATAATAATAATAATAATAATAATAATAATAATATTAAGAAATTGCCATTTCCAAAACGTGCACATTTCTTTTAAACTTAAGTGTAGTTGTTTTCCATATCTATTGACGCAAATGACGTTAACCTTGCAATGAATGCAGCAACACTTGTACCTAATAACACTAATGATACAACAAATACACGTCAAAATGGTTGCAGTGAAAATGGACGCTTTTAATCATATATCAGTATATAATATATAATATAATATATAATATATCATATATTATACGATTGTATAAAGCGCTTTGAGACGCCTTTGGTTGTGATTTAGCGCTGTACAAATAAAAGTTTATTATTATTATTATTATTATTATTATATATGTTTTGGCTCTTGCCAAGTAAAATTTCAGGAATTATTCTTTGTTTGTTTAGAATGTCGGACATGTATTCAGCGCTTTGTGATGAAGAGCTGGATGCCCTCATTGCAGAAATCCAACTCAGTCACCCAAACACAGGGTACAGAATGATGAGAGCATTCCTTCATGCCAGGGGATTACGAGTGCAAAGTAAGTTTGATATGAAGTTGATCCCCACATGAATGTATTCAGTAATCTGTATTGTGCATCAGTTTAACCGAAACAAACAAATATAATTAGCTTTATTTGTATAACGCTTTCCGTACAAAATGTAGCTAAAAGTGCTTACATGGATGATTAAAAAAAGAATGGCGGTATATTTAAAAAAAGAAAGGGGGGGTATTTAATAAATGAAATCATACCTTTTGTCAGCATTATCTGTGTTAACACGGATTTGTGCCTTTAATATATTATGTAGTTTGTCTTTCTTTTTTTTTTGCCGTTGTTGTAGTTCAAAGAGTACGTGATTCCTTAAGAAGAGTGGACCCAATTGGGACTGAAGTGCGAGCCTTGGCCAATCGCACACTAAGACGGAGGCAGTATTCTGTTCCTGCACCAAATGCAATGTGGCACATAGATGGAAACCACAAATTAATACGGTATTTTTCAAAACTGTTTTTAAATACTTGAACAAACAAAACATTGAGATTTTCTACCCACTCCAAATCTTTTCACCTTTGTACCATACCTTTTTTGTGTCAAATAAGCTGTGCATGAACCTTTTTCAATTAGCTATCTGATGCCTTATATATTTTAGATTTCTCTTTCCATCTTCTCTCCCTTTTTTACCAAAAGCTGGAGATTTGTCATTCACGGTGGAATAGATGGCTTTAGCCGTTTAATTGTTTATCTGTCTGCTGCAATAAACAACCGAGCATCCACAGTGTTGGAAACAGGGGCGGTCCTAGAATTTTTTTCTTGGGGGGGCAAGCTCGGGGCACAGATGGGTGGCACACCGGAATGACATTTGTTTTGTTTTTTTAAATGCTCTATGCCTTAGGTAATAATAAATGGTAGGCGGAGGTATGAATAATAGAACTATTTTATTTACCCAAATAATGCACAAAACAGTGTATCATCCAGCATTTAGTAATCTTATCTGACTCCGGGAGAGTATACTGGTGTATCTAGTACTAGTAACCTAGTATTAGTTTCAGCAAGATAAACAAGTGTTTCATAGGTATCTATGTATCTTTGTTAACTTATAGAGATGGAAACCAACAACTGAGTTTAGTTATGAATGTTTTTTTTTTAAATTCATAACAGATACAAAGTGCATACACATGAAAAATCCCTTTGTGAGAATTATATTCAAGTTACCAAAGTTTAACTTATATTACAAGTACACAGTTTATGTGTATTATTTACAAACAGGATTATGACAGAATACGCTTGTTTTGGTGTTGACTACCTGCAGAATGCTGAATTGCAGATGATGGGCCCTCAACCTCATCATTGGGAAAAGTTCCTGGGAAAAGTTGTATAAATTACTCATAATGTCAATACAAGTATAACATCAACTCAACTTTTAATACTTATTCAAATGTTATCGATTTTAAAGACACCCTGCTTCCTTTCTTGACATTGTGGACATATCCTATTCACTTCATTTAAGCGTCTTATGTTATAGGCCACTTGTCTATCCATTAGCTCATAAAACAACAACCACACTTCCATTCAGCACCAATAAAGAGCATTAAAATAGACATGAAGTAATAAAACAGAATTTAATTAGATTAAATTAATATTGCCCATTCCACAGTCCAGAACAAAGCAGAGGTGGTGTGCGACTTTGAGTGTGACTGATTCAGGATGCAGTGACTGTAGTGATGGTGAGGTGAAGCCTCATGAGGCATTGAACCACTTGAGCCAACTGGTTCGAGAAACGGTTCATTTCTCGAAGTTTCATGTGCACACGAAACCACCTACTGGCCAAATGTACAATCACAGGCAAGCTGTGTCTGAACCACGTGTGATGCATTGAATTTTTGTGTCTGTTATGTCTGTTGGGAATGACTATGAATTGCAAAAAATGAATGACCAAATAATTTCTGTACATAAATTATATATTTTTTTTGTTTTTTTTTCTCACTTATTTATGATTATTTTATCGGTGCTGATGCCAGTGGTTATGGGGATGCTCCAAACAAATGTTGTTGTTAACTTTGTTCAACAATGACAATAAATAAATAACTTGACTTGATAACTATGTGTATGATACATTTTTTGAATGTATTCTGTTTGTGCAATTTTTTTCTGAAAATGGCATGGGTGTAATCAGGCAGATGACAGTGAAAGTGATTGTGGGACTTGGAAAAGGGCATAGATCAGGGGTGCTCACACTTTTTCAACATGCAAGCTACTTTTAAAATGAGCAAGTCAAAAAGATCCACCTCCTATAAAACAGGAAAAGTCATTCAGAAATATATTTGTAGTCCAATGATAAAGAAAGAAAGAGGATTAAATGGGTCAACATGTTCCCATGTGCATTTATGCTCATCATTGCACAGAAAACTCATGGTTTAAAATTGTTTAGGTTATATCTGCCTATGTTTGATTTTATCAATAAAAGTGTGTTTACGTTAAGATGTTTTGCTGTATAGTTTTGTGTTTTCCAGCGCATAGGTTAGGGATAAAGGTGTGTGTGTGTGTGTGTGTGTGTGTGTGTGTGTGTGTGTGTGTGTGTGATGCAGACGTTTTGCCAGCAGCATCTCTCAGGATCTTCGGCGCGTCTGCAGTGCGTGCGCACTTTGAAGCACATTTTCTGAGCGAGGCGTCTCCATCAGTTTACGCCAGGATTGCAAGCTCACGCGACAACCCCAGTAGTTTTGCGTGTAAAACAACAGTGAAACTGTTTTTCCTGTCCCTGTCTGGTCTTTATTTGATCTGAATAGTGCCGAAGCCGATACGTCACATTTACCCTGGACACCCTTGTCCAGGGTGTCCCCTGCCTTCGCCCTAAGACAGCTGGGAGAGGCTCCAGCAGACTCCCGTGACCCTGAGTTCGGGACTAAGCGGGTATGGAAAATGAATGAATGAATGAATGTAAAGCACAGCACATATAAGAACAAAATCCAGCACATCGTACATTATGACCAAAACCAACCAGATCCACCGTGTTTTCTAATCCTGCCTGAACGATTCTACCTGCTGTAATTGACGCGGATCTCTCTCTCTCTCTCTCTCTCTCTCTCTCTCTCTCTCTCTCTCACTCCCTCTCTCCCTCTCTCTCTCCATGCGATCGACCCAAACTCCCTTCGCAATTGACCAGTAGATCGCGATGGACGTAATGGGCACCCCTGGCATAGATGCTTGTGTAACATGGACATTGATGTACAGGACAGGGGGCTCCATCCTATCACCTCTCCTCTCCTCACTCTCTCCCTAAGCTCTCAAAAATATCTCCAAACTAAACGCTATCTAGTCTCAAACACTCCAAACTATAAACACTATCCAAAATCTAGTAATCCAAACTCTCTCCAAATCTCAGTTGACTGCAACTCTCCTACAATAACCCCCATTTTGAATGGAGCCTGAGGGGTCTATATAAACCGTTAAAATATGAATTGCAGATATGTATATACATATATATATATATATATATATATATATATATATATATATATATATATATATATATATATATATATATATAGGTCCACTTTTCTGCTGCAGCTGGCCATTTTCATTTTACACCGTCCAAATTTACAGCTCAGGGCGCTGGGACGAATTCCAAATTGTGTGCAGATACAGGCCTACACTTCAAATAATTATGAGAAAAATCCAACGTCAAGAGAGCACTTCCATTAGGAAATAGTCAACATGAAATTCTGTCTTCTACTGACACCTGCTGGTCAAATTGAATAGTTGCAAATATTGTGAACAAGTTGTCATCTAATTCTAATCCTAAACAATATGGCCATTCGAAGTCAAGTATTAAGACAATTAATCAGGTTTGTAGTGCTTGATTGAACACATTCATCCCGTTCCAGTGCACTAAAACCCACTTCCCTTCAGGACCGTGTCAGCGAAGCCAAAACTTCCTTGAGTGACGCTGTTTCCCATCATGCAATGCGAGCTAGCGATTCACAATACTATTTCATCACAAACATGGATGTAAAAAATAAAAAGAGACGAAAAATGAAACTTCAGGAACACCAACCAATACATTGCAATACAAGCAGAACTGGGCCAAAGTTTTATATTATGTACACCATAATCCAGCCTTCTGGTGGACAAGCCATACTATTTAATCCGTGTCCTCCTATGGTAGTTCCGTGGGTGGAAGCTCATCGTTGAGGTCACGTGCTGTGTGCTCGTCACTCCGCCAATCGTTTGAATGAGTGAGTGAGTGAGTGAGTGAGTGAACGGAAAAGGAGAAGCTTGCTGCTGGAAATAATGCGCTACAAGTGGATGTGACGTTCACTGAACCCAATTCGGACTACTCACCCTCCACTTTTTTTGTTTTGTATGAGCATTTAAAAAAAACAACATAATAATAATATGGATTTTGACCATGTATGTTTTGGAGTTGATTGAAAGAGGTTAATAAAAAATATATAATGCATATATATATATATATATATATGTGTGTGTGTGTGTGTGTGTGTGTGTGTGTGTGTAACTTTAACTAACTTATCTATTTCTATCCATCTATCAAACTTACTATCTAGGGATCTTGATATTGTGTTGGAAGATGCATGATCACGTGTACATGTGGACTAGCTGCAAAATTCTTATTTCGGGGTTTTCTTGTTTAGTTTTGTTTGTCGGTATGTTAATAGGGTTTGGTTCTTAAGGGAGGGGGTGTTATGACCCACGGGTGGGTCTAGGTGCCTCTATGTTTCTGTGTGTGTGTGTGTGTGTGTGAGAGTGGATGACGCCTTGCAGGTGCGGTCCTGGATGTCGGCTGCTGATTGGACGCGCCACGGCTGAGAAGGAGGAGCAGTCGAGCCAGCCTGACGGTCATCCCTCCTCCGCTCCCAAGTCTGCAGTTAGTCACTTCTGAAATGGTGTTAGAGCACGCAGCCGTAGGGGTGGGCTGCCATTTTCTTTGTCCCCTCTTTTCTCCTGTTTATTAAGTATGTAGGGAGGTTAGCCTTTCTGTATTTGGCTTCTCTTTCTTTCTTTAGTTAGTTCTTAAGGCGAGCTAGTTGGAGTTTGGTTTATTATTTTGGCCTGGGCCCACCCTGAAGCCTTTGCTGCCCACCGGTTAAGTTGTTTTGTTTATTTCATTTACTGATCAATAAATGTTTTTGTTGAAAACCGCCAACTGCCGTGAGAAATTAATGAGGCTTGGGAGTGGGGGAAGGTGTCCCACACGTTGCGTCTCGGTCCCCCTAGACGGGACGTAACACAGAGTTTTCACCGTGACAGCAGGTTGAGCTCCTACCGTTTTACAAGTGACGTCGTCACGTTAGCCTGTTCCATCCCTGCTAAATTCTTTAAAGAACTACCGTTAGTAAACTTTTAAATTATAATACACTCTACACTAATTGTAATTTCCTGCCCGTAGTTCTATATTGCAACAGTTGACGGCTCATATCAGCAGATAAGCAGCAACAATCTGGGCATTGCGGGTGATTCATAAATATGTAATTTCTTATTAATTAGCCCATAAGTGTTGTACACCAGTGTGACACCAAATGCTTGTTGCTGACAGCAGTGAAGAAATGACACTCTAGTGGTTCTGCACATTAGTATAAATAGAGTGATTCTCTATCATTACATCACAGGACGGCGGCACTCTGACAGATTCCATGAACCTGGACACTGATGATCCAGACTCCGGTCCAGATGACACAACAGGCCACAGTGGAAACGGATCAGAGCATGGACTGGCTGCTGAAAGGATCCAGGTAGGTGGCGCTGTCATCCCAAGGTGTGTGGTGTGGAGGATCAGGGCCAAAGTTCCAGATGCTCACAGATGTGACTGTGGATTCAGGAGGAGTGTTTGAAGGCTGGACTCCCAACAGTGATTGGCTGCTGAGGACCTCTCAATCACAATCAGGTTTTTTTGTGGCTGTGAGATTGAAAGTGAGATTGCATTGTCCAGGTAGGAGGACAGCAGTCAGTCATGTTTCACCTCCAGTCAACACGCAGTGGTTCACATGAAGGTCCAAGAGGCCTACAGACCTACACTGAGTCTGGAAGGCAGTACAGTTGGATCATTGTCTTTGTTGTGTTGTTTGGTCATTGTGATCCAATGTAATGTGAGAGAAGGACGAGTGCAGTTATATTGGAGTTAGTTATTTAGAGTGGAATAGAAGTTATAATGCAGAGTCTGTTTTTATGAAATGTTCTATCACCTGGCATCCATCCATCCATCCATCTTCTACTGCTGTATCTGGAGTCAGGTCTCGGGGGCAGCAGCCTCAGCAGAGACCCCCAGACTTCCCTGGACCCATTCACCTCCTCCAGCTCCTCCAGTAGGACCCCAAGGCTTCCCAGTCCAGCCCAGAGACCTGGTCCCTCCAGCAGGGTCTCCTCCTGGTGGGACATGCCTGGAACACCTCCCCAGGGAGGCGTCCCAAACAAGACCCCGAGATGCTGGAACTCCTCCCCCTGAGGCAGGGCCTCCCCACCGACCCAGAGAGGGCAAACCACCTCATATCCAGCATTGATTTATCTGTTGGTGATTAATTATAATGTATCATTTATTTTATTTAAATTATATTTGAACTGAATTGGATTTGTTTGTAAAAGTGAGATTTATTTTCATTGATTCATGTGGTTTATGTTGAGACCGAGTGGAGAAGTGGGTATGGCCTACAGAAGGTTTGAGTACACAAGTTATTCAGATATGGAGAATCCCCATGGCAGGACTTCAGGAGATATATAATCAAAGTGTTAAAGCAGCAGAAATGAAACGTCAGTTGAGGTCAAGGTCACACAGGTTGTGATGGCTTTTATTGTCAGAATATTGAGTCATTGAAATATAATGTTTGAGCGCGTAACAAAGTTAGGACGATATAACATAATCACATAAAATAAATGATCTGGTTTCCTTCTGATTCATTGACGTCCTTCTGAAATCTCCACAAAAACATCTGGCAAGCATCAAAACCATGAATTATTTTGAGGGAAACTTCTTTTGTCTTACTTATGATTCAATTATGATTTGAGTTCCCATCACAGGTGTTGTGAATCACTTTATCTTTTCCACATGATTTCCTCATTTAAGATCATGAAGCAGAAATAAAGTCTCTTGAAAAGTATTTTTCACCTCCAAAATGAAGATGTTATAGAAGTCTGAAGTGAGAGCAGAGCAGTGTGTTGTTGATGTGTGGAACCTTCATGCTGAGATGTTCCAGCCGTGGATGATGAGAGCAGAAGCAGTGGTTGTGTTGCTGCTGCCTTCACTGAGCAGCTGCTCCAAGTCCTGCTTCTTCCACTGAGGATTCAGCTCCACCAGTGGCTTCTGGGACGTCTCTCCCAGTAACCACAGCAGCTTGTAGGGAGAAGCAGTCCGCCAGCCACCAGGCTGCACTGGGGTCAAAGGTCGTGACACACCCACACAATGTTGGTGAGTGCAGCTTGCTGTTTGGCTCCACTGGTTGTAGTTCTGTCAGCCACCACTAGATAGAGCTCTCCTCTTCACTCTCCTCATCCTCACCACCACCTGCAAAGATAAGAAGAGACAGCAGGAGTCAGGACTCACGGTCCTTGAACGCATCATCACAGAGACGTTGACTGTTGATGAAGATGATGGAGTGACTGGTGAGAAGAAGCAGACTCTCAGTCACATGTCAAGTGTGGAACATGTGAAGGTCATGTGACCATGGAGTGTTGGACTGATACTGAGGCCTGATGAAGATGAACTGATCAATAATTGAGTGGTGAACTGAGAGAAGAAGCAGTTTGGCAGCAGATGTTGGATGAATGAGGAGCAGCTGGACGTCACCATCCTCCTCTCACACTGTGACTGGGAACACTGGACCTCTGCTGTGGGATCAACTGGCTTTGGTGCTGGAACCATCATCCAATGGTTCCAAACCAGTACTAACCTCACACTCTCCAGTTGATGGTCACTGCTGTAGACAAGATCCATCAGTGGCTTCACTGATGACTCCTTCAGGGGGTTCATATTCAGGTCCAGCTCTCTGAGGTGGGAGGGGTTGGACTTCAGAGCTGAGAGCAGCCAATCACAGCTGAGCTCTGACAAACTGCAGTCAATCAACCTGAATAGAGAATAAATGATGGAGAGTTTATAATGATGGAGCGTTTTTCCAGGGTGTCATCACTCTGAAAATCAAAGTGAAACGTCGACTTCAGGATCTGACACTACAGAAAATGTCACCTTGAAATTAAATCCTCAGTCCAAAACTAATGTGTGTTGAAATGATGTTTTGTCACATGACCACTGATGACCTGTTTTTCCTTTTCCTTTTCCTTTTCTTTTTTTTTTTTTTTACTTCAAACATGAACAGAATGAAGTTTTCATATTCTGGATGTCATTTTGAGATGAATCAACCTTCAGTTCAATGTTTATTCAACATGTGTGATGAACTGTGTTTGATGCTGAAACCATCATCCACTGGTTCCAAACCAGTACTGACCTCAGAGTTTACAGTTTACAGTCTGGACTCTGCAGAAAACCACTCAGCTCCTTCACTGATGAATCCTGCAGCTGGTTCCTACTCAGGTGCAGCTCTCTGAGGTGGGAGGGGTTGGACTTCAGAGCTGAGAGCAGCCAATCACAGCTGAGCTTTGACAACCTGCAATACTCCAACCTGAATAGAGAATAAATGATGGAGAGTTCATAATGATGGATGAGTTTTTTCAGGGTGTCATCACTCTGAAAATCAAAGTGAAATCGACTTCAGAATCTGACACTACAGAATAAAATGGGAGAGGGAGGGCGAGCGAACGAGTGCTGCACTGTGGAGTCCATTACTGGCTCTTGATGATGTTGCTGTCTGGGCCCCCTTGCACCAAAGTAGGATTGCGTCATCCAAGATGAGTCACTAAGCCTTCAGCGTTCAACCAATCCACAACACGTGTGTCCAGGCTTCATAGGTCGCACTAAAAGCCATCCAGGATGAGAAGACACGGATCCATCAAGCCAGGTGAAAGCTATCCTGGATCAGTGCGCAATGCTCGCGGCTTCCTTCCATAGACCCCCGTTATGGAGCTGGGATTGACGGATTGGCCATCTTTGACCTCCTCAGAAGCCTCCATGAGGATTTGCGCCTGGGACGGGGATTCAGACTCTCTACCGTCCAGTGTCACAACAACAACCTCATGTTACTCTTTGATGTGTCTTCATGTTTCTATAATAATAATAATAACAATAAACTTTATTTATATAGCACTGCTCATACACAACATGTGCAACCCACAGTGCTTAACAAAACAAAACAAAACAAAACAAAGAAAGGTAATAATAATAAGAAGAAGAACAACAATCATAATAATAACAATGAGAAAAAATAAAAAGCTCCACTGCCCCTCCCCCCACCCCATACGGACCCACCCCTCCCCACCAACGCACACAGACAAACGCCCACCCCCATATTCACACAGACATTAGATAACACGGCTTGGCACTGAAGAATCTGATGAGGAAAGGCCACTATGGGGAGCCGTCCACACAAGGGGGCACCATGGCCTGCAGCGCCCCTATGGGCAGACCAGGCGTAGCTCCCACCGTGAAGGGCCCCCCATGAGGAAACACTGGCACTAAAAGTATAAAAGGGAGAATAATCATAATGAGAAATAAACCAAATACATAAAAATAAAGTGTGAAACAGTGGCATAAAAATGGGTAACCATTATAAAAGTATAAAAATCAATTGAAGGTAATAAAAGGCATAAAAATAGTAAAACGGCATAAAATTAGTGGAGTAAGAGAGAGAAGAGTAAAAGAAGTCAGTTAAACGGCAGGTTAAAAAGGTACGTTTTGAGCCTCCCCTTAAAAATATCAACAGTCGCTGCGACGCTGAGGCTCTCTGGCAGGCTGTTCCACCGAGTAGGGCCGTAATGGCTGAAAGCAGCCTCACCATGGGTTTTTTTTTGACTCGGGGAACAGTTAACAGGCCAGTGCCAGAAGACCTAGGATATGATGAAAGCAGGTCAGTTAGATAAGATGGGCCATGACCGTTGAGACATTTAAAAACTAATAAGACAACCTTAAAATCAATCCTGAAGCGGACGGGGAGCCAATGCAGTGACTTTAAAAGCGGTGTAATGTGTTCCCTTCCTCTGGTCCTAATCAGCACACGTGCGACTGAGTTTTGTAGCATTTGTAGACTGTAAACACTCTTTTTGGGAAGACCAGAGAGCAGGGCATTGCAATAATCTAGTCTACAAGAAATAAAAGCATGCATTAGCACCTCCGTGTTGGCCTGAGAGAGGAACGGGCGGATTCTGGCTATTTTCTTTAGATGATAAAAACCTATCTTTGTAATATTTTTTATATGTGGAACAAAGGTGAGCTCAGAATCAAAAACAACGCCCAGATTCTTTACAAATTGCGAGGGTTTAAAATCCCGACGTTTTGGTAAAAGTTCCTCTCTCCGGCCTTCAGGACCAATAACTAAAACCTCAATTTTGTCCTGGTTAAGCTGTAGGAAATTCTCTGCCATGAGAATGATTGATATCTAAAATACAGTTTAAAAGGGCATCAATTGGCGCTGTGTCATCAGGAGACACGGCAATGTACATTTGTGTATCATCAGCATAGCTGTGGAAGCTGATGCCGTGTTTCCTTACGACGTCCCCCAAGGGAAGCATGTACAGATTAAAAAGAACCGGACCTAAAATTGACCCTTGGGGGACCCCACATCTAATTTCATGCATTCTGGAGGAGCACGTATCCATACTTACAAAGAAACATCGATCTGTGAGATAAGAACGAAACCAGTTAAAAACAGTACCTGACAGGCCCACCAGGTTTCTGAGTCTATTTAATAAAATATGGTGATCTACTGTATCAAAAGCAGCGCTTTGATCCAGTAGCACCAAGACTGTCAGCTTCTGAGAGTCTGCGTTACACCTGAAATCATTGACGATCTTTAAAAGGGCTGTCTCAGGACTGTGGTTCTTTCTAAAACCAGATTGATAATTCTCTAAAATATTGTTTGTATTTAAAAAGTAATTTACTTGGTTAAAAAACAATTTTTCTAAAATCTTACTTAAAAACGGTAAGTTGGATACAGGTCGGTAGTTATTAAAAATGTTTGGATCCAAGTTGCTCCTCTTCAAAAGGGGCCTCACCACCGCCGTTCTAGAGGCAGCAGGGAAAACACCCGTCTGAAGAGAGCAATTGACAATATATAAAATCTGCTCCTCAAAGAACCCATAAAGTGACTTTAAGAGTGACGTGGGAATTGGGTCTAAAAGGCAGGCTGTGTTGTGGGCTTTACTTGGGAGAAAACTCGACCAAGTGTCCTTGCATCAACTAGAGCAAAACTCTCCAGTGTTTCCTCAGATAAAAGTGGTTGTCCAGATGTGTAGAAAAATTGATTTTGATTAATTAAAATACTGGACCTAATGACATCAATTTTACTTACAAAGTGGTCTGCAAAATCCTCACAGAGGGCATCTGTTGGTGTCTGTACGTCCTGATTAAAATTTGTATTGGTTAAAAGATTGAAGGTAGAGAAAAGAAATCAAGGGTTTTTGCTATTGTTTGTGATGAGGTTGGAGAAATGGGTTATTCTTGCCTGTTTGACAGTTTTATTGTAAGATTTGAGTAGATGACGAAATGTTTCATAATGGACAGTGTTACGAGAGTTAACCACTAGATGGCAGCCAAGTTCCATGCAATATGCAGAGACATCTAGTGCGAGTTGATGACGTTGGCTTCCGGGTGTTTTACCTGATGAGCACTGTTCTAACCATAGATATATACAGAAGGCGAGATGTCTTATCCGCGCTGCTGGCCAATGGAATCGAACGTCCGCACTGGCGGCCATCTTGCCACAGTCACCTCGCTCCGCCCCTCTCACTCATAACTATGTATTCTTATTGTGCATGTTCTTTTAAATAGCCCTAAATTGCTCTATTTTCAACCGAATTTCGAGCGGTTTGGTTTGTTACAAAGGTTATAAGCATAGTTATGATACTGCATACTTATTAATGATTTATAACCATCGGCTTTCATGTGAAAATAGCAAAAACACGCACACACCCATATTTAATAAAAACATATACGCTAAACGCTAAACTAAACAAACCAGCACTAAATCGTAACATTAATCAAACAGCTCCAACAATATCTTACAGATGAAATGTGATCCTACAAGCTTTTGTTTGTGGACAGCGACGATTGCTGCAACCATAAGCGGCACAGAAGTTTGGCATTTTTTCAGTCACCGATTTCCTGTAGAAACCATAATGCATGATGCTGTAGCAAAGCAATCCAATTGTAAATCATTTGCGAATTAAGTTAAATGATATAGAAAAAAAGCTATTCTGTCTCTCCATATGTCAAATTGCTTGTTTTATTTACACCTACCAATCCTAATCCCTTTTATCACAACAAGAAAAAAGACGGCCTGTAATCTCAGGTTGTCACCGTTCGACTCTGAATCAAACAGGTGGGGGATGAGATATCAGCAGCTCTAGTTCATTGATCACCGTGTCTCTGCTGCATGAACTGATGAGACTGCGTTCATGCAGCAGCAACGTTATAGGAAACGCACCTCAGCGAATAACTACAACCGACACCACAAATATTGTATGTGAACAAAATACTAGTTTGTCCTGAAATAGCTGTTGGCTATACTTAACTTAAGAAATGAAAATCTTAGTGGTCTCAGTCGTATTAACTTGTGCAGATAGGCTGCCATAGCACCATTGTGTTTTTTTTCTAATAGAAAGCTGCACTCTCAACATGTTCAACCATCCAGAATTATTGCTACGTTATGAACGTTTGTAAGAAAGCAAACCGTGTGCAAAGCCGTCATGTTTTCAGCGAGATCAGAGTGTTAATGTTTGTTCAGGTCACTCACGTTCCCTCACATTCACTACATCAGACCGTAACTGCCTGACTGTGGAAAGATGGCGGCCAGTGCGGACGTTGGATTCTGCGCCATGAGACATCTAGCCTTTTGTATATATCTATGGTTATAACTAGCGGCCATACAATAAAAGTAGCGTATCTACAAAGATTGCATGACTGTATAAAAGAAAGAACGAAACATGGTGTCAGAAGCGGAAACTTAACGCCGCGGCTGAAGACAGAACAACAAGGCGCTATAAAGGCTGGACGTTTTTTCAATGGAGCTAAACTGCTAAGCTAATACCTGACGAACCATGGCTTTTTCGATTCCTGTACCAGACGCAATGGACACGTATATAACAACTGGACATTCTTTAGAGCACAATGGGAAAACTATGAGATAACAACGGAACTGGACAAAAAAGAAGCAAAAGTAAGAGTAGCCACCCTGCTTACAGTAATGGGCAAAGAATGTCACATAATACAAAGACATCTTCACATGTCAGCGGAGGACAGAGACAATCCACAGAAGAATCTGGATGCACTACAAAAACACTTTGAACCTTCCAGAAATGTAATCTATGAGTGCTACGTATTTAACACTGCACAGCAGAGTCAACATGAGTCAACAGAGTAATATGTTGCAAACCTGAGAAAGCTAGCAGACAAATGTGAATTTGGTCCCCTGCGAGATGAATTGATCCGTGACAGATTAGTGCTTGTGACTAAAAATGCAAGTACACAAGCACTCATGTTACGTGAATCAGAACTCACACTTGCCAAAGCAATAGACATGTTTAGAGTCAGCGAACTAGGACAAATTCAAAATAAGATAATAACTGGTGTGGAACAGAAGAATGTACACTTTGCACATGACAAACGCTCAGAGATGCGCCCCTCATTTGCACCTCAGCATAATTACAAAGAGCATATGGGACATGCAAACAAAGATAAACGCCCAAATAATAACCTCTGTCGTTACTGTGGAGCAGTGCATGACAGAATGAAATGCCCTGCATTTGGCGTCATCTGCAAAGCCTGTGGAAAGAAAAACCACTTGCCACTGCAAGAGTGTGCAAACAAGCCCAGCGCAAGACATGGGGGAACTTTCTTGGAGAAGACAGAATAGAGGAGGAAGAAGAAATGGAAGAGGTGTGGTTCCTATCAAACATAAACGCTATGGAACAGGGAAACGAGAAATGGCTTGTCAACCTCAAAGTAACACCGTACATGACTGAACCAGTATCATATGACCCTAGCCATACAATCATGTCAATTGGACACAGGAGCCACAACCAACGCCATAAGCTTCAGAGATCTCCAGCTCATCACACAAGATGGTAATCCAGACATACCAGCCAGCAAAGCCACCATTAAACTGTATGATGGGTCACAAGTGAAACTAGCTGGGTTGTGTCACCTCAAAGCTGACCATGATGGACAAACACACGACCTGAAGTTTCAAGTTATGCACACGTCACAAATGCCTCTGCTTTCTGCAAAAACATGCAAAAGACTCAACTTGCTATTTCATACACCACACAGATATGTCATCTACAGCGGTCTCACGCAGCACAACAGGGACAGATATGCATTTCACAACCACCACAGAGGACATCATCTCAAAATACAACAACGTGTTTGAAGGCCTTGGCTGTCTTCCTGGTGAACTACACCTCGAGGTGGACCCCGACATTAGGCCTGTGCATCAGGTGCCACGACGAATTCCCATTCCGCTCAAACACAAAGTCACTGAAGCCATACGATCCATGGAGAAGAATGGCATCATCACATGCGTAAGAATGGAAAGCATAGCATCAGTTTCCATTCTTACGCAGATGACACACAGTTGTACTTTTCTTTTAAGGCAAACGAGGCTCATCAGTTGGCCAAATTGGAATCTTGTCTTCGTGATGTCAGAACTTGGATGACACAGAATTTCCTGTTGCTTAATTCCGACAAAACTGAGGTCATTATATTTGGATCGCGAGAGAGTAGGGACAGAGTTTTTGATGGACAAAGTGGTCTATTTGGTACTCCACCCAGTTCTACTGTGCGGAACCTAGGAGTCACTTTTGATCAGGACCTGACCTTTAATTCTCATATACAGAATGTAGGGAGGTCAGCTTTCTTCCACTTAAGAAACATTGCCAAAATTCGAAGTTTTTTGTCCTTCAAAGATGCGGAAAAAATAATCCATGCTTTTGTTACGTCTAGGCTAGATTACTGTAACTCGGTACTAGCAGGATGCCCAAATTCATCCCTTAGGACATTACAGTTAATCCAAAACTCCGCGGCACGATTGTTAACCGGAACTAGAAGGAGGCAGCATATTACTCCAATTTTAGCTTCCTTGCATTGGCTGCCTGTCAAATTTAGAATTGAATTTAAGATTCTAGTTTTAACTTACAAAGCTCTTCATTCTCAGGCTCCTTCTTATATTAGGGAACTCATTGAACTTTATCATCCTCCAAGAGCCCTTCGCTCTGAGGATTCAGGTCTTTTAGTTATCCCAAAAATTTCTAGAGTTAGATCAGGAGGTAGGTGTTTAAGTTTCCTGGCACCTCTATTTTGGAACCATCTTCCAGCCTCGGTGAGGGGGGCAGACACAGTTAGTTTATTTAGGAGTAGACTTAAGACTTTCCTTTTTCTTAAAGCTTATAGTTAGACTCCATCCACTGTCAGTTAAGCTGCTGTAGGCTTACGCCGTGGAGGGAGATCTTTCGCTCCCGTTACAGGGATCGTTGCTCTGTGCAGGCGGAACCTTTATCACTCTCCTCACCCAATCAATCTTTTACTCTATCCAATCTTTTACTCTATCCACTCTGTCCAAGCTCTCATTATGCTTTGTACAGTATGCTCGATATGCATGATACTGCCGCAGTCTCTGTGTCCCCGGCAGGTGATGACCACTGCGCCAGGAGCTGGATTGTGCTGTCCTGGGGGTCTTGCTGTCATCGCTTCATCCCACCGCCACGCTTAAGACCTGGACTAGTCCTATCGGCAGATTGTCCATCGAGCTAGGCTCTTGCCTTCCAAAGCATGGACACTTACACTCCACATGGACAGCAGCCTTGAATTAGTTCCTATTCTTTGTGTTTATATCCGTTTTGCCTGGTTGGTGTATCTGTTTTTCACTCTGTCCTGTCTGCCACCCTGGCTCACTCTGCTCCTTTCTCTCTTTCTCTGTCTCTCCTCTATCTTTATACTTCACCCCAACTACTCATAGGCAGATGATCGCCCTCTGGAGTCTGGTTCTGCCCTAGGTTTCTTCCCACAGGGGAGTTTTTTCCCAGCCACTGTCGCATCTTGCTTGCTCCGGGGGCCCGGTTGGTTCTCTCTGATTGTATAAAGCGCTTTGAGACGCCTTTGGCTGTGATTTAACGCTGTACAAATAAAAGTTTATTATTATATTATTATTATCATCAAAAGAGTCACAGAGCCAACACAATGGATCAGCAACATGGTTGTCATAGTTGTTGTTGTTCTCCGTGCTTGATGCCAAAGATGGCTACTGGCAAGTCAAACTTGAAGAAGAGAGCAGTTATCTGACCACCTTTTGGACCCCGCTTGGCAGATTCGGGTGGCTAAGGATGCCTTTCGGCATAAAACCAGCTGCAGAAGAATATCAACGCAGGCAACATGAGGTGTTGCAAGGCCTGACCGGTGTAAGTGTCATTGCAGACGACATTCTTCTCTACGGCTGTGGAGACACTTCAGAAGAGGCACTAACTGACCATGACAGAAACCTGACTGCCTTGCTGCAGAGGGCCAGGGAGGTCAATCTAAAGCTCAATAAAAAGAAGCTGAAACTAAAACTATCCAGTGTCCAATACATGGGACATCTTCTCACCACAGAGGGCCTTCGCCCTGACCCAGAGAAGGTGGCAGCGTTTCAACACATGCAAACACCCACTGATGTTAAATCGCTACAGAGATTCCTGGGGTTTGTAAATGATCTTGCCAAATTTCTTCCTCATCTCTCAGATGTGTGCGAGCCTCTCCAACGCCTGACAGATAAGGACGTGGAGTGGACATGGCTATCACAACATGAATCTGCCGTTGACACTGTGAAGCAATTAATCACATGCCACCCAGTACTCAAGTACTACAACCTGCAGGAAGAAGTCACACTACAGTGTGACGCCAGCGAGACAGGCCTAGGTGCAGCTCTTCTCCAGAATGGGCAACCTGTTGCATTCGCCTACTGAACAGAGATATGCACAAAGGTGGTGTACAAGCAAGGGAAGGATCTTCATGTGGCAGATTTTCTGTCGAGGACTTAACAGCCAAACACACAGCATGCCCACATGCAAACACCTGCCACCATCTATGCCATGGGCCTCACCACCAAAGACCTACAACGAGTCGACCACCTCGCAGACACGAATATTTCAACAGCTACACTGGAGTCCATTAGAACTGCCACAATCAAAGATCCACTATGTTGTGCACTCCAGACTTACATATTGAAAGGGTGGCCCACAGCTACACAAGCAGTAGCTCCAGAACTACGACCTTTCTACTACTCTGACTACTGGGAACTAGATGAACTTTCAGACACAACTAGTGATGTTCTCTCTGACACGGGGATTCGAACCACGCCCCACAACTCGGTAGGGTTTTTTTCTGAAGCGCTGCTCCGGAGCTTGCTTCAAATCACGTGACTGATGACGTTTGAACCACTTCACTGCTTCATTCAGACTGAATCAGCTGGCTGGTTTGGTTCAGTGGGTGAGGCTTTGAAAGACTGGCAGGTCTCAGTTGAGTTTAAAATGGATGAAACGGCGCAATGCGTTGCCTATCTGGTCGATACCTTTTGGATTGATTTGATCAGCTTTCGTATTGCTTTCGGTTTGCTTTCTTATTGCTCTGCAACGGAACCAACCAGGAAGAGATCTCAAGTCTGGGAGCATTTTGAAATCGTGCCGCCGAACAAGGTCATTTGTTACAAGCGTATTACTCAACTTATTCATACAATAACAAATAAAAGCCCTGAAAATGCTGAGTCAGCTGTGCGCACATATATATACATATATACATATATACATATATACATATGTGTGTATATATATATATATATATATATACATATATGTATACATATATATATATATATATATATATATATATATATATATATATATATATATATATATATATATATATATATATATATATATATATATGTGTACATATTCCCTGGTGGAAGATGACTGGGACAACAGTCAAACAGACAGCAGACTCGAGCACATAGTTGGTGACAGGAGGGAAGGGGCTTCAGAACTAGAACGGGCTCCAGTGTTGACTGATGTGCCAAGTGTCCCCCAATCTGGACATTTAGGCCTCAAGCAGACCAGAACCAGATCCAACATAAACCTCCTGAGAGGTACCGCAAAGACTTTGTTGTTTAAACTTTCTGAAGAAGGAATGTCATCTCTTGTTTATTTCTGTGCCACTTTGTTCATGTGGACTGTTCATTTTTTTCTAATGTTTAGGAGAGTGAACTAGTCATTTCTGTTTAACCTGTAGCCAGCTATTGTTGTTGCTGGCCACGTAACTCTCATCCGGTCACTATTGTCCATTTTCAATTGCTTTCTTTCCATATGTTAAAGGAGATGTTACGAAAGTTAACCACTAGATGGCAGCCAAGTTCCATGCAATATGCAGAGACATCTGGTGCGAGTTGATGACGTTGGCTTCCGGGTGTTTTACCTGATGAGCACTGTTATAACTTGCGGCCATACAATAAAGTAGCGTATCTACAAAGATTGCCTGACTGTATAAAAGAAAGAACGAAACAAGGACAGGAGTTGGGGAAAGAACACCTCACCCCATCAACAACCACAGAATCAACGAGGCAAACGTCCCTGTCACTGTCCCGCCACAAGGGGCGAAACGTCAATGAATGGTAGTTCATGGTTGATGACCCTGCAGCTGACCCGTGGGCACCGAAAGAAGTGCGACAGGCAGCAATGCCAAGCAGGAAATGTCTCCTACCTGTACATTTACAGTAAGTGATAAAATAGCTATATTGCATTTATTTTTCAGTGTTTTAAGAGTCCTTTCATTAAAAAGCTAAATACCATGAAGACACATATTTTGTGGAAACACACCCACTCCCACATTCAGGTGGAGGTCCTCCACCCCCGCAAGATGTCCCGGTGTTGAAACTGTAGGAGGCGGCGACTCTCACTGGAAGTGTCGGGACTGTTCTTCGCTGTAGGGGAGCGCTCCTCGTGGAGCAACTCTACTTCCGGTGTAGGGAATGCGTTATGCAGCGTTTTCTTGCTTTGCATCGCTCCTCTGATGAAGTGAATGTTGTCCTGCAGCGTGTTGTTTTTTTGTTTTGTTTTTTTGCGTTTGCACCACGATCCTCTTTTTGTACCGTTGTAAACTTGTATTTGTGTTTGTGACTTTGCGTCGATTCCGTGCTCAAATACGCCATTGTCCCGTATTTGGCAACTAAAAAAGCTGTCCCGTAATGAACTGAGACGGGACGCACTTGACTTTGTCTCCACTCCGCCGCTCCGGCAACCCCAGTGTCCACGCTGAGAACTCTGTCCTCCGCAGTTCTTGGCATTTCGGCTCGCATTCCCAGAGGTGGGCAATGGGCATTCATTGCTGAATGTTTTAAAAAGCTTCTGGCGCGTGGTGGTGGGGTTTAAAGCGGGTGCACTGGGCTTGGACATTAGCGCAGCCGTAGGAAGAACCCTGGTTGCGGGTGCCCGTTCATCGGCAGGTGGTGCTGTGTGTGCGTGATGGTTGTGCGTTCACCGCTTGGCTGTGAAAGCCTGGAAACTTTCTCTGCCTTTTGGACTCATACGGTGCAGCTGGAAGAAAAAAAAAAAAAAAATCATCATTCTGAAGGCGTAGCGGTGCGCCGCCTAATAAAAGCTCTAAAATTATTAATTAATACGTTTCTGTTGAATTTTATTTTATGTGCTACATAGATTTCCTTGTGCGCTGAGAATGTGCAAGTAGTGCGCGATTGCGCAAGCAAGCAGCTTAGAGGGAACATTGGTTAAGATGCAATAAAGTAAATAGACTATGAGTCAGTAAAGTACCCGTTCTCTACTTGTTCTGTAAAATAGTGGTGTGTGTGTGTGTGTGTGTGTGTGTGTGTGTGTGTGTGTGTGTGTGTGTGTGTGTGTGTGTGTGTGTGTGCCAGATAAATATCAGCTGTTTCCCACATTGACTGATGTGCTTTTGAAACTTTGATCTTGTCTTCATGGTGTTGACTTTCTAAATGTCTGTGGTGAATACATGGAGATCTTGACAGAAGAGAAATCTACCAACAAGCAGAGACTTTATCTGGATTGTCTTGTTGCTTTATTGCTTCAATTCAACACTTGATCATTGACTTGACATTGTTATGCAGTATAGACTGATGGTATATTTCATGACTTATTGATTGACTGTTGTCACATTGAGCCAACAAGCAGAATCAAAAGACAAAATTCTCTCACAATATTTACATGCATTCATCTGATTGTTGACAAACGGATCAACAGTCAGAAGGTTGATCAGATGGATGAGTTGTTGAAAGGTCAAAGGTCAGGGCGGAAAGGTCCAGAGTGGAAACAGACCTCAGCTGTGTTTCCACAGTAATAAAGTTGTCATGTGGACTAATGACACATTATTAATCTGCGGGATGAATGGGCTGCAGAGGAAGAGAAAGAACGTGGCACAAACATCCAGCAGGTGGACAACAGTCACCAGGAGCACCAACAGGAAGTGGCGTCCAGGCCCCGCCCACCCTGTGATTGACAGCCGGAGACACTGGGTAACAAACGTGAAGACAGAAGAAGAATCAAAGGTGAGAATTCAGCTCAGAGTCTCTCTGACGACTTCAGTCACACTTTCATCAACTCAGCTGAAGAACCTGAAGGAACATAAAGTCCAACATGTAGCGGCTGAGTGAAGGAGGTCTGGACTCTGTGGAGGAGCTCCATGGTTCCAGAGACGCTGTAGAAGGACAGAAGACCTGCTCTGTGGTCCAGGTACACTCGCACTCTGGAGGACCGAGGACCTGAGACACGAGTACTCATGTTGTTGTGACGAAACCAATATTCACCTGGGTAACAATATAAACTCCAGGATTTGTCATTTGCTGTGTTTCAATTCAGGTTCTGCACCCTTGAGGCCGAGTGTCCTCCGTCTGAAGGAAGTGTTCTTAGAGTTCCCAGCCTAGAAGGACGGACCAAACCCCGCCTCCCCGCTAACCACTCGGGACGGTCTAGCCTTCGGCGTATTTCCTCGTTTTCGTCACCGCCGTTCCCTCTGGCTGGCCAACCCCGGAATCGGCTAAAACGAGTGCGTATTTACGAGTGCGCATTTTGAGCGTCCTAAACACCCTCGGGAATTGGGACAAGCCTTCGCGCAGTGCGATGACGCAACTTCCTTTCAAAATGCGCACTTCAAGGATGCAGAACCTGAATAGAGACACAGCAATTGAATCCAAATCTACTTTCCTCTGACCTTCCTGCTCTGCCGATGTTCCTGTAGGCCACTGCTACACCAACCCCCTAAAATAAACCACAGAAGTCCCTCCCCCTTCTCCACTCAACCTCCCAGTAACATCGTCCAGTCAGACCTTCTCTACTCAGGACCTGCTTCTTGTCAGTGAATCTGTCTGGATGATCACAATAAGACTGAACTTCCTCCATGAATGTCACTTTTCTGTTCTCCTCAGATAATAACAGACGTTTGTGCACTGTGCAGAACTTGCTGTATTTCATCTCTCAGCTTGGTCCAGCTGCTGCCACGTCCTCAAAGTATCTCAGAGGACGGATCTCCAGGCTGGAGGAGTCTGGAGACAGACTGAGTGCTGGCAGAGAGGAGAACCTGTGGAGAAACTGGCTGTGGTCCAGTGTGTGTGAGATCCTCTCCAGCTCAGCATCTCTCCTCTTCAGCTCCATCATCTCCTGCTCCAGCTTCTTCTCAAGCTCTTTGACTCCACTCACTGCTGCCCCCTGTGTGGATCTGACCTGCTGCTGCACCTCAGAGCGTCTTTTCTCCAGCAGACGGGTCATCTGGGTGAGGATCTTCTCGCTGTCCTTCACTGCTTTATCAGCAGAGCCGTTGATGGACTCCACCCCCTTCAGGTCTTCCTCTGTGTGCTGGATCTTCTGCTGGATCTTCTGCCTGGTCTCCTCCAGCTCTCTCTGCCTCCCAGGCCTCTGTACTGCTGCTGACACTGTCTGATGACCTTTATGTTCATCCATACAGCATAAAGCACAGATGATCTTCTGATCAGTGCGGCAGAACATCTTCATCACCTCATCATGACGAGGGCAGATGTTCTCCTGGAGCTGCTGGCTGGGTTCCACCAGCTTGTGTCTCTGTAGGGGAGCAGCATCACGATGAGGCTGGAGGTGAGAGTCACAGTAGGAGGCCCGACAGACCAGACAGGACTTGAGGGCCTTCAGTTTCCTCCCAGTGCAGACATCACAGGCCACATCTCCAGCTCCAGCATAGCAGTGATCAGCAGGAGCATCTTGGAGTCCAGTCCCCCCCCCCGCAACGAAACTTGGCACGTTAACTTTGCCGACACGTTAGCGTAGCGCGACAGCGATAGCGTGATTCCCCCCCCCCCCGTCAACGTTAGCGCAATTTCCAACCAGCACTGCAGAGAGAAAGGCAATATCCAGGTGGAGTGAAAATACATCCCAGTGCCCACCATCACAGGCATATAGACGTAGATAAGATAAATTTACATAAAATACCAGAATGTTTGTCAATTTTTCATTAAAACATATTTTATTTATTTAGTTAGATAAAAATGTTTCCTCCCAGCACAATATGTATTTGTTAATTTAACTCACATTCCTGCCATCATCTTAACACAATTCAGTGTCACTTTTAAGTTGGAAAAGCATACTAATTAAATTACTTAAATGGCACATTTCAAGTAAAACAGTTGCTATTTAGTCTATTTGTGGTGGTATGTGAGTTATACTTCCCATAAAAAGACTTCCTTTTACATCAAGAATATTTAAATTTTTCATAGATGACTCCCAAAGAGACAGACATATTCTGTCAAGTTCTAACCTGAAGACCACTCTGTCTGGTCCAAAAAGAATTATATTGAATTGAGAGCAGCTGTTCTTATTTTCTCTTTTTTGAGAGAGATTTGCTCAGATTTTCAGTTGACCTGTTGATTTGATTTCTCTGATTAAAATTAAAACAAAGTCTGATATTTGGCAGCTTGTTTAATTCTTATACATAGGTATAAAATACATTTTTTATAATAACATTCACGAGTTTTCGTTGTAAAAGTCATCATTTTCATATACACAAGTTGGACATCTAAAAGTATCGGTATCTGTATTGGTATCGGGATACTAGCCTTGGTATCACCTGGTATCGTATCGTAAGGAAAAATAGTGGTATCGCACATCCCTACTTTCACACACACACACACACACACTATACTGTAAATGGCTGCAGTTTCCTTTACAAAAGTGCTACAGACGTCATTCAAACATCCATGTGTTTGTCTCATCAAGACCTATATTTTACATTTGACAGCCACTTAAAAAGAAATGCAGGTCAAAAATACACAGGCATATGATGATTAGACCTCTTCTCCCTCTTTGTCAACACACAAATGCCTGCAGTTTCCTTTAGAAAAGTGCTACAGACGTCATTCAAATACCTACGTGTTTGTCTCATCAAGGCCAATATTTTACATTTGACAGCATCCTCCAAAAAAAAAAAATGGAGGTGAGAAATCTGCATCATTTGCATTGACTTCTTTCAGCAGATGTCGCCGGGCGTCGGCAGAGGACGGGGGTCAATTGCGGGCGTCGACAGGGGTCAGGCGTCATCGGGGGTCATCGGGCATCGCGTCGGCCACGGCGGCTCAGTCCCGCAAACGCTGCTTGCAGCTTTAATTTATTGTTTTGATTTAATTTAATTTATTAGTGTTAATGGCTGCTGAAAAAAGGGGATGAATAGTTCAAATTTGAGTTGAAAGTAAAATATACAAATGTTGGTAGTACTAGTAATCATTACTAAGTACAGTTATGCCCATCTGTTATCTTTGTTGGGCTTGAGTTTATGATTATTTTTTTTACCCTGTGCATCTTTTGTTTTGTTAGTAGTACTTGTCATTGCTCCAACACGAGTAAACATGTTGCGTCCCACTAGATGGCGCATTTGCCTTATTTACAAGCACCACTGTCATCGGAGCTGATTGCTGCCACTCTCAGCAGCGTGCGTCTACTAAGGTCTACTAAGATTCCACAATCTATTACACCTCGTGAGCCAAACAGGCTACAGGTAAAATTAAACATCTTCAGTTGAGCAACTCAGGCAAGTTAAACTGATTTAAAAACAAACAAACACTATAATACTAGGGAAAGAATCCTCTATATGTCAAGAAATACAACAGAACAAAAAAAAAATGCTTACTTTAAATAAGAAAATTCAACAAACCAACAAGTGCAACACTAAAAAGCAAACCAACAATTAAAATAATGCTTAATTGCCTTAGTTTTGTCCCACACTTATCAGCTTAGCTACTAAGAATAACACACATTATTCACCTGGACAGAAGGAGGTTCTGAGGAACGTGTTGGTCCTGGAGCTTCCTGGTCAGGATGTTCGGGAGATCCCTCTGGCTCAATGTCTGGAGCGCCAACATATTTTAGAATTGCTCCTGCAGAGACAAAGCTCACTAGATCATCAAGCAAAACAGATCAGAAGCACATTTTCCTATTTTATTATTACAGTGATGTTGCAGTAATATAGGAAAATTAAAAATGTATTTGTTTTTAAATTAAACATTATGATTGCAGTGTCCCTTTAAATCTTTTACCCAATTACAAAACTGTCACTTTTAAGAGTTTTTGGCATTACTTTACACACTGTACTAGTTAAAGTAATAAAACTAAGATAAATGACCCACTGCCACAACAGTCTAAAATAGTCAACACCATGCCAAATAAAATATTTCCATAAAAAATTTCTTTGAATTATAAAACAGTAGCACATTTCTAATGAAGGGCCTACAAAATACAAACTAAGCTTAGTAAATTCATCCTAAGTTAAGGCTAAAATAACATTAAGAGTCAAATATGTGAGAGACAACTTCCACTGAACAATAACAGGGGACTGACTACAACAACAACTACAACATGCCCTCCCTCCCTCCCTCCCTGTTAGAATTTGAATGAACGGGTGTGGAGTCAATCAGTCATTCCCATGGCAGGATAGGCCAACTTGACAGAATATGGTCAACTTTCATAAAACAAACAAAAACGCTGATTCATGACGAACAAATATTAGCCAGCCAGCTAACATTTATCCGACGCTAGCTAGCTGGCTAGCAGGACAAATAAACAAACAGGACAAATAAACAAATAACTTACCTTTCCCCTTTGCAAGTTTTTCTTGATCAGTTTTCTTTTCCTTCCGTTTTTCCGCACCGCTGGGATAACTCCTTTTTGATGCCATTATGGTGTCTGTTTGTTTTTAATCCTCTCGCTAACGGGAACGAATGGTAGCTATCAATCATTCACATCATACCTGTCGGCGTCGCCGGCCCGCTACGTCACAACCTGCGTGACAGTGCGGCAAGCCCCCAGAGTCCAAGATGGCGTCCCATTCCTTTCTATGAAGTTGCTCACCCAGCGCATGGCTCCCAAAAACCTTTTGACTTCCGCATTGATGGGATAATACAGCATGCGCAGTTGTGTCAGTGTGGAGATCGTCACTGACAGACGTGCGCGCTCACGAACAGTACAAAATTCAACATGGAAATCAATGTATTTTTTACGGAACAACTGACGATTGTTGTTTCAAAATTTTATCAATAATAATGATTATTATTATTATTGTTATTATTATTATTATTATTATTATTATTATTATTATTATTATTATTATTATATTAATAAAATAGTATTATTATAATAATATACTATTATTTGTGTATTAAACAAGTGAGCAATGTGCCACTGAATAATAAATGATAATTCTTTGAAGCAACTCTCTATGGACCATAACAGCACTGCCACACATATTTTTTTAATTAATAACCTCTTTGGAAAGCAGACAAAGTAATAAAATGATTGGTTTATTTATTTCATCAGAACTAAAAAAATAAAAAATAAAAACTCAACGATCTTGAAAGTTCCTCCCTTTCTCTTGCACCTGTCGATGTGTGTCGCTAACACAAATTTGCAAATATTTTGTCGTCCTCATGGAATTAAACAGTATACCATGTTAATTTATCAGTGAGTGCTCTCTCTTTTCATGCAATTCATCACTCTTAACATGTAATGCTGAATCATGAAAGCTATGGAGCAAAAAATAATAATTACATAAAACGACGAGTGAAATAAAATGTGTCATTCATTCAATAAAGATTTCATTCATTCATCTTCTATACCCGCTTATTCCTATTCAGGGTCACGGGGGTCTGCTGGAGCCTATCCCAGCTGTCTTAGGGCGAAGGCAGGGTGACACCCTGGACAAGTCGCCAGTTCATCGCAGGGCCACATAGAGACAAACAACCATTCACACTCACATGCACACCTACGGACAATTTAGAACGTTCAATTGACCTCACATGCATGTTTTTGGAGTGTGGGAGGAAGCCGGAGAACCCGGAGAGAACCCACGCAGACACAGGGAGAACATGCAAACTCCACACAGAAAGGTCCCAGGTCCGGGCCCCGGAATCAAACCCACGACCTTCTTGCTGTGAGGCGGCAGCGCTTTTATTTCATTTAACAAAGCATATCATTATTTCATTATGCATTTAATTGTTTTGTGGTCCTGTGTTTTAGTGCTTGATAATTGTATTCTGTTGTCAAATTTGCCCATCAAAGTCAGATTAGTAATCCTGTACATCAGTTTAAGGAAAACCAATTCTAGGTAATGGATTGCAGATCTGGTAGTGACCTGTTACAATGGAAAGAAATGTATACATAATAAGTACGTCTGTGTGCCCGATATTTTAGCTAACACTAAACTTTCTGCACAACTGTCTGCATTGTGTTTAAGTTTAAATGAGTTAAATATGTTTGCATACCCAATTTTAAGTAAAATTACACAAAAAACAATATTGTACATTTATTTTTGGAATGTTTTGCTTTTTACAGCTTTCCTTTTGGGGACAGAAAAAGGTTGCACAAATGGGTGGAAAATGTGAGAAGAAAAAACTGGACACCCAATGACAACTCCAGGCTGTGTGCTCTTCACTTTGAGGAGAAATCTTTCATTTTGCGTGGTGAGAGAAAGTGCCTAACTTCAACAGCTGTCCCAACCATTTTTAGTTTCTTCAAATCAGGTAAGAGCATGTCTACCAAACAAAAGGTAAGTGAGTCACACACACACACCCACACACACACACACACACGTGATTTTGATCAAATCTTTGACCACACATATTCTAAAAAATGTAAAGAGGTGTCAGAGATCTTGGAAGAAGACAGTTTTCTCGTGATTCAGGAACCATGTGACAGCCATACTGTGTCTGATGTAGATGTAGAGGTCACAAATGATGTACAGATCACCAATGATGAAGAGGTCACAAATGATGAAGAGGTCAGAGCAACAATGAAGGGATTTTACATTGACTGTTCAGTTAACATGTTCAATGTTAAAATATTCACATGAAAAAAACTTGAAAATCATTACAGCAGACGTAAAAAAAAATTTATAAGAAAGTGTTGAAAGTTATCTTGAAATCATTTATGAGGATACTCATTATAATATTGATGAAGTGTTATTTCATGTTTTGTTGGCTGTTTCAAGGGTTTATTTAGTTTGTTGTGACACAATCTAAGGTTCAATTTGTAAAGAAATAAAAGTTCTTGTGAAAAAAGATAGTGGTCAAAGTGATATTAGTGTTATTTGTGTTTGTGTTTTTTGTAGTCTTGTCTGGATTTGTCCTGTTCGTTTCTGGTCTGTGTTTGTGTTCCCACTCTTGGCCTGCACCTTGTCGTGGTGAGTGGGCTTTTAACTAAGACAGGCCAATTATATATATTGTGTGAAGCCAGCAAAACAGTCATTATTATGAGAATTACAACTGAAGCACACTAAATAATACACCATCAGTCACCTTTTGCTTTTCTGTTATTAATCTAATGTGTGTTATGTCAAGCCTCCACAGTGGCGTGCTGCAGTCAGGATGAGACGAACAAGGTGAATGGATGGACGGATTGATGAGCCCAGCGAGCCTCCACCATCCACAGACAAGCCAGTCCCATTTTCCACCCAGAAGGATGTCTCTTCCATCTATCTTTGCCTGCCAGGGAAATGCAACCAAACATAGTAATTACAGATGGTGTTGTCTCTGTTAAAGTGACACATGAAAAAAACAATATATATATGTATATATATATATATATATATATATATGTATATATATATATATATATATATATATATATATATATATATGTATATATATATATATATATATATATATATATATATATATATATATGTATATATATATATATATATATATATATATATATATATATATGTATATATATATATATATATATGTATATATATATATATATATATATATATATATATATATATATATATATATATATATATATATATATATATACATGTATATATATACATATGTTTTGTGATTCATGTTCATGACAATAACAATCGAACAGATTTTCTTCATTCTTCCAATGAGTTTCGCAAACAAACATGGAATTTTCCCTGGATCATACAAATACGTTTGTAGATTATATAAAGAAAATTATAAAACACATTTTTTGCGGTTTTATATTAAAGCAGATAGTCAAACGTAAATGTAGCGTGGTAATGTTGCGAAGACACATTTATTTTTGTTTTTCTTTGTTTCTTTAGAAGCTTTTATTTTGGTTTTCTGTGGAAGCACAACAGACAACACACATGTTAACGTCCGCTACTACGGTTCGCTCCGTATAGGTCTCACGAGCCACTTGAGAGACTTCCTCTCGAGCGTTATCTACTTTTTACATTTCAAAACACAGATCCATACCCGACTTCGACTTGAACTTATTAATCATGTCGTTTCCCACATTCAATCTTACTCGTATACATTTAAATATTCACATTTCTACTGAATAAACATCCCATAACGTTAAACGAACACTAACGTAACCGAGCGTCAACCCCGCCTCCTGGTAACCTAGCAACGGGCTAGCCGTTGTTTCCTCTTCGCTAGGTAATCACTCGGAGACGATACATTCAAAACGTAAATTTAACTCACATACCCTCGATCTCAGACTTCAATTACGAAACAGCCACACATACATTTGCTCTTATTTTCAACCCTTTCCCCTTCTCACCTGTGGAAGCACAACAGATAACACACACGTTACCGTCCGCTACAACGGTTCGCTCCACATAGGTCTCACGAGCCACTTGAGAGACCTCTCTAGCGTTATTCCCCGGGGCGAACACGACCTCCACTGGCAGAAGTGGGTAACTGCACCCTGCTCACTGATCACTCTCACACACGCCACAAACCACAACAAAAGCAGGAACAGTGCTTTGCCACAATTATGCTACATAAACACGTCCTGGTCCCCTCTGGATCCTCTTTTCCGGTCCTCGCGATCACTCTCTTGGCTGCGGTGGGCATGGTTCTGCCCGCGGTGTCTTCCTTTGTCAGGGCATTCTCTGGCCCAGTGACCCATGCGGCCGCAGATGTGGCACGCCCCCTTTTCGCCTCTGTCTCCGCTAGTCGCCCTTCGTCGGTTGTCGTTGTTCCTGTAGGGCCGTCTCGCCGTGTCACTGAGGTGCTTCATCATGGTGAGGGAGGCACACTTTATCTTCTTGTCCTCTGCATCGCTGGCCTCCTGCAGAAGCCTCTCAGCGTGCACTGCATGACGTCGGACCTCTGTCAGCCGGGCATCTTCAATCCCCACGCAGCAGCTTCTGTTAACTGCTTTGGCGATCTGGGGGAGCAGCCCTTGTCTGAAAGCAGTGATGAGGCTGGCCGTTTGGTTGACGGCAGTCCTGATGAACGTGGCGACGCTGCGGCGTCGGTGCTGGAGTGCGCAGGGTTGTACGGTGGTAGCGTTGGATGAGGGCAGGCGGGAGGAGGGAAGACAGGCATGTCCAGGAGAGGGTCCCTCAGGCCTGTAAGAGAAGGATACAGACGATTTGGTGCATTTGAATGCTCGTGTGTGAGTGGCTCCTTTTCTCCCTCCTCTGGGGAGTGTGTGTGAGCGTGTGCACCCTCTGCCGTTATCTCTGTCACCCCTGTGCTCCAGCGCCCAGCGCTGTTCACACGTTTCTTTACTTGTTTCCTGTCCCTGACCTCTGCTTCAGGTTTCCAGAATGAAAAACACCTTTCATGATCTTTGATGATTTGAATCTCCCACCTGTTTGGGTTTTTCTTTTTTGTAACCTTTCCCTTGGCTATATTCAGTTTATCCCGGAGGTTTCTCAATTCCTCCATACTCAGTGATCCCCCCTCTGGGAAACCATACTTTTCAACCCAAACATCCAACATATCAAGACAATCTGGACCGTATTTTTTCCGCATGTCGTCCACAATTTGTCCCCCCTGGGGAACTGCAGCAGTCACTTTGCTCTGGTTCTTTCCCATCCCTGTCTAGACTTATTACTTGTAGCTGCACAGGCGTCCCTGTGCCCCCTTTTTTTACTCAGGCGCAAAAAGGTAGAGAAAAAATTCACCCCTTCGGTACTTAGTCACCAAAGGTTTTGCCCGCTCAGCCCTCACCAACCTTCTTGGATATCTAGTGAGCGGGACAGGCCCGCGATATGACCTTGACTGGCGCGATATTATGATTTAGCGTACGTTACGCTCAACGTCATTCCGTGCGGCAGGTAAAAAAAAAGGTGGTGTTATCCCGGGTGTCCCAATTCCATCGCAAGCCGATCGGAGCCGATTATCACCCGGGTCGTTTGTCGGGTTGGTTGACCCGTTTTGTCGTGCAACAGCTGCAACTGCAAACTGCAGGCTTCAATTTACCGACGCCTTACACATGTGATGGCATGGAGACTGTGCATTGTAGCAACATCAGTCCCCTCAGAGAGAATCTTCTCCAAAACAGGGCAGATATTTACAGAGAGAAGAAACAGGATCAGCCGCACAAAGATGAGGCTCTTGGTTTTTCTCATTGTCAATCTTCACTAAAGGACAAAACTGTTATCTGAATGCTGATTTTTTTTTTCTTTTTGTTTTACACATTTTAATTCATATTTTGTTGTGTGAGTTTCTGTAAGTGTATGTTGTTTGACTTTACATTTGTGTAGTAGTAAAAAACTAAACGTTTAAAATTGGTAATAGTTATTTAGATAGAGGCACCGAGACCCACCTGTGGGTCATAACACCCCCTCTCTTAAGAACTAAACCCTATTAACATACCTACAAACAAAACTAAACAAGAAAAACCTCAGTTCCCCTGAAATAAGAATTCCGCAGCTAGTCCACATGTACACGTGATAACGCATCTGCCAACACATTATCAACCCCCCTTCCTGTGGCAAATCTGGAGATTGAAGTCTTGCAGGAGCAGAGACCACCGCATGTACGGCTGGTTTGATTGCGCATCCTATCCAGGACCACGAGGGCATTATAGTCTGTAAAAACCTGACCCCAAATTAACATCAAGATGGGCATTGTCAGAAGCAGAGCCAAAGCTTCTTTCTTAACTTCCCAGAATGGACTCTGTGTGCGTGCTGCTTACTTGTGGCATGTCCCTCTACTTCTATGTCATGGTGCAAAACTGACGTACGGCGGGGGTGGTCAGAAAACAATAGTGGGTGGCTCTCAATTAATTTAACAATATCATGACGGGCTGATGCAGGCAAATGGGACAAAAACGAGCTTAAGTTATTCATAATTTCAGAGTTTCCCAGGCGCGCCGAAGGAACACCGATTTCTTTTTTTCAATGAGCCCTCCCTCCGCCAATGGGCATGGAGGGGGCGGAGGCTCAGGCGACATATTTTTCCAAGCGACGTAACGCCCGGTTCACACTGGATGCGGAAGCGCCACGAAGCGCCGCGAAGCGCCGAGCTCTTCCATTCGGCGCCCATATTAATCAATGTAGTAGTTCACACCAGACGTGAACAGGCGTGCGGCTCCCCTCGCGGATCGCGCCATGCATTTAACGTCAGTTCACTGGACGTGGAAGCGAAGCGCCGCCGAGCGCTTCCATTCGGCGCCCACGTTAATCAATGTGGTGGTTGCGCGGCTCGCGGCATGCATTTGTTGTTTCGGCGTCTGCTCTATTTCGTGCGCGAGCCGCGAGCGGTCCTCGTCAATAGTACAGGAAGTCGCTCAATAAAAATGAGAAAATCCGGTGAATTTTCAAAATAAACTAATTTCAAAATAAAAACCCAATGACAAATTCGATCATATATCATATTTGTATGTTATATTTGTCAGTACATTGTATCAGAGTGCGAGAGAGATTAAACACACACACACACACACACACACAGAGAAAGACTTGATCAAAATACGTCTGTTTGATCCTAGAGATGCCGGTCAATGATCATTATGAAAGAGGTCTTTGTCTTGAGATGGACACCTGAGTGCGTGTTTCTATTTATTTACACACACACGCACAAAAGTGAGCTACGGAGTGGGCTGGCTACGGGGCGAGGGGGGGCGATGACGAAAATGATTTTTTTTATTTTATTTTTTTTAAAGAAAAAAAAAGAAGTGAAAAAGTGGGAGTGAAAAAAAGAGAGCAGAAGCGCTTGTCGACCGTCGCGGAGCTGTTCGCATCTGGTGTGAACCAGTTGGAGCCTCGCTCGCGAAATTCGTTGGCGCGGCGCTTCCGCTTCCATTGAAATGAATGGCACGAGCCGTTCGCCTGTTCGCGTCTGGTCTGAACCACTACATTCAGTGCGTTTACATGGCACTAGAGAAAATCGAATTATTGCCTTAGTCTGATTATGATCGGAGAACTCACGTGCATGTAAACACCTTACTCCGATTATGATTGGAGTTTGAGAACTCCGATTGGAATCGGAGAACTCCGATTGAGACACCCAGATAATGCGATTGGAATTCAAATTTCTCTGCCATGTATACGCCTTAATCGGACTATTAACTGGACAATGCGAGTGCGCATGCGCCACGCATTGCTCTCGCGACTCATGACCGCACAACTACGTCGTCTAACAAAACAGACAGCGCGAAACAACCTGGCAAACGCGAATAAGAATGTTGACATTTGGAGAGAGGATGAGACCGGGGCGATGCTTTCTCTTCTAAAAGAGATGGACATATTAAAATAACGCGCAACGGAGACCTTTTTAAAAAGGGTAGCGCAGCAAATGCAGGGCTCCGGCTTTGCGCACCCCTGAACAAATACGTATTCCTTCGAATTTATATTTCTACCTTTTCGTTCACATTTTTTGTAAATTAGAAGAATTTTAACTTTGTAAATAAAAGCACAGCAAAGAGATGTTTTCCTGATTTCTTTTTATTTGGGTAATTTCGCTGTTATTCTGCTGGAAACGGCGTGCAGCGGCACCAGCTTCCTCCACGGTCGGCACTTTAATGAGCGTGTGTATAACTGAAGACACCGTTCCTTTGCAAAACCTGTACACAAACTCTCCCACCAGTCTGCTCCGAACCTGAATCCAACAAGAACGAGAGTTTGGGGTCCGTAGCGACGGCACAAAGCGTAGCATCGAAGTGTTGTTGTAGCCCTCCAACAGCAAACAACGTTCTTGTCTGCCTTTTAAAATAACCAGGAGCACAAGACATAGGGTACACCTTATCTGCAAAGCAAGTAACACGTACATTATGAACTATCGTTCCATATCATAATACATTTAATATGTCAACCGAAAGCAGCTGACCGGCTGAAAAGACTCACTCCACCCCCTAGTGTTGGGAGGAGGACCCGTCAATAATTTGAATTTCTCAGCTGCATGTATACGGGGACCAAGGTGAGAACTCCGATTGGACGAGAAAACCGAATGATTGCTTAGTCCGATTAAGCTCTGCATGTAAACGCACTGATTGATTAACATGGGCGCTGAATGGAAGCGCTTGGCGATTTGCAGCACTTCACTTCGCGGCGATTCGCAGCGCTTCACTTCGCTTCGCGGCGCTTCCGCGTCCTGTGTGAACCGGGCGTAACTTTTCAACATTTTGACGTGGCAGACGCGGGATGATCGTTTTCTATCAGGAGTGTGCACTACATAATCTGTATCGGAAAGTTTGCGCTCCACGACATACGGACCAGAAAAACCAGCCTGCAAACCGGAACCGGGTAACGGCAACAATACCAACACACAACGCCTGTCTCAAAAACTCGAGCCACAGCTTTCTTGTCAAACTGCCGCTTCATTTTAGACTGGCTGGCGACAAGAGTTTGGTGAGCAGTTTCACAAGCACGATGCAAGCGTTCACGGAAAAAAAATTACGTAATCTAACACATTATTCTCTACTCGTTTAACATCGGAAAGCCACTTACCCCTTAACAGACGCAAGGGTCCTCTCACCGAACACTAAATCAGCTGGGCTGAACCTGAGGGACTCCCACACATACAATCGACGACTGAAGATACACTTTATGCTGCGGAACCATCACTGTGCTCATTTTAACCCCCCCCCACACACACACACACACACACACACACACACACACTAAAATATACGAATTGCAGTAGGTTGGTTTTGTTGCTCTTGGTTGTCCGTTAGTTTTTTGAGAGTTAGTAGTAGATAGATCCCTAGATAGTAAGTTTGATAGATGGATAGAAATAGATAAGTTAGTTAAAGTTACACACACGCACATATATATATATACATATATATATTAATCTCTTTCAATGAACTCCAAAACATACATTGTCAAAATCCATATTATTATTATGTTGTGGTTTTTTTTAAATGCTCATACAAAACAAGAAAAAAGTGTCACATCCACTTGTAGTGCATTATTTTTGCCAGCAAGCTTCTCTTGTTACTACTGACCACATTGACCCATAGTTTCCATATACTCACCTGAATCAGGCACCCTGCAAGGGCAACGACCTTCCCCGAGGTGATCGGTGGAGTGACGTGCAACCAGCATGTGACCTCTAAAATGAGCTTCCACCCACGGAAGTACCATAGGAGGACACGGATTAAATAGTATGGCTTGTCCACCAGAAGGCTGGATTATGGTGTACATAATATAAAACTTCGGCCCAGTTCTGCTTGTATTGCATTGTATTGGTTGGTGTTCCTGAAGTTTCATTTTTCATCCCTTTTTATTTTTTACATCCATGTTTGTGATGAAATTGTATTGTGAATCGCTAGCTCGCATTGCATGCTGGGAAACAGCGTCACTCAAGGAAGTTTTCGCTTCGCTGACACGGTCCTGAAGGGAAGTGGGTTTTAGTGCACTGGAACGGGATGAATGTGTTTAATCAAGCAGTACAAACCTGATTAATTGTCTTAATACTTCACTTGGAATGGCCATATTGTTTAGGATTAGAATTAGATGACAACTTGTTCACAATATTTGCAACTATTCAATTTGACCAGCAGGTGTCAGTAGAAGACGGAATTTCATGTTGACTATTTCCTAATGGAAGTGCTCTCTTGACGTTGGATTTTTCTCATAATTATTTGAAGTGTAGGCCTGTATCTGCACACAATTTGCAATTCGTCCCAGCGCCCTGAGCTGTAAATTTGGACGGTGTAAAATGAAAATGGCCAGCTGTAGCAGAAAAGTGGACATATATATATATATATATATATATATATATATATATATATATATATATATATATATATATATATATGTATATATATATATATATATACATATATATATATATATATATATCTGCAATTCATATTTTAACGGTTTATATAGACCCCTGAGGCTCCATTCAAAATGGGGGTTATTGTAGGAGAGTTGCAGTCAACTGAGATTTGAAGAGAGTTTGGATGACTAGATTTTGGATAGTGTTTATAGTTTGGAGTGTTTGAGACTAGATAGCGTTTAGTTTGGAGATAGTTTTGAGAGCTTAGGGAGAGAGTGAGGAGAGGAGAGGTGATAGGATGGAGCCCCCTGTCCTGTACATCAATGTCCATGTTACACAAGCATCTATGCCAGGGGTGCCCATTACGTCCATCACGATCTACTGGTCAATTGCGAAGGGAGTTTGGGTGATCGCATGGAGAGAGAGAGGGAGAGAGGGAGAGAGAGAGAGAGAGAGAGAGAGAGAGAGATCCGCGTCAATTACAGCAGGTAGAATCGTTCAGGCAGGATTAGAAAACACGGTGGGTCTGGTTGATTTTGGTCATAATGTACGATGTGCTGGATTTTGTTCTTAAATGTGCTGTGCTTTACAGTGAAACGTAAATGTGACTATCGGCTTCGGCACTATTCAGATCAAATAAAGACCAGACAGGGACAGGAAAAAGAGTTTCGCTGTTGTTTTACACGCAAAACTACCGGGGTTGTCGCGTGAGCTTGCAATCCTGGCATAAACTGATGGAGACACCTCGCTCGGAAAATGCGCTTCAAAGTGCGCACGCACTGCAGACGCGCCGGAGATCCTGGGAGATGCTGCTGGCAAAACGTCTGCGTCACACACACACACACACACACACACACACACACACACACACACACACCAATTATCCCTAACCTATGCGCTGGAAAACAGAAAACTATACAGCAAAACATCTTAACGTAAACACACTTTAATTGATAAAATCAAACATAAGCAGATATAACCTAAACAATTTTAAACCATGAGTTTTCTGTACAATGATGAGCATAAATGCACATGGGAACATGTTGACCCATTTAATCCTTTCTTTCTTTATCATTGGACTACAAATATATTTCTGAATGACTTTTCCTGTTTTATAGGAGGTGGATCTTTTTGACTTGCTCATTTTAAAAGTAGCTTGCATGTTGAAAAGGTGTGAGCACCCCTGATCTATGCCCTTTTCCAAGTCCCACAATCACTTTCACTGTCATCTGCCTGATTACACCCATGCCATTTTCAGAAAAAAATTGCACAAACAGAATACATTCAAAAAATGTATCATACACATAGTTATCAAGTCAAGTTATTTATTTATTGTCATTGTTGAACAAAGTTAACAACAAAATTTGTTTGGAGCATCCCCATAACCACTGGCATCAGTACCGATAAAAATAATCATAAATAAGTGAGAAAAAAAAACAAAAATATATATATATATATAATTTATGTACAGAAATTATTTGGTCATTCATTTTTTGCAATTCATAGTCATTCCCAACAGACATAACAGACACAAAAATTCAATGCATCACACATGGTTCAGACACAGCTTGCCTGTGATTGTACATTTGGCCAGTAGGTGGTTTCGTGTGCACATGAAGCTTTGAGAAATGAACCGTTTCTCGAACCAGTTGGCTCAAGTGGTTCAATGCCTCATGAGGCTTCACCTCACCATCACTAGTCGTGACACACAGCTTGCTGTTTGGCTCCACTTGTTGTAGTTCTGTCAGCCACCACTAGATGGAGCGCTCCTCTTCAGTCTCCTCCTCATCCTCCCTCACCTCCACCTGTAGAGAGAAGAAGAGACAGCAGGAGTCAGGACTCAGGGTCCTTGAACGCATCATCACAGAGACGCTGACTGTTGATGGAGATGGTGGAGTGACTGGTGAGAAGAAGCAGACTCTCAGTCACATGTCTAGTGTGGAACATGTGAAGGTCATGTGACCAAGGAGTGTTGGACTGATACTGAGGCCTGATGAAGATGAACTGATCAATAATTGGGTGGTGAACTGAGAGAAGAAGCAGTTTGGCAGCAGATGTTGGATGAATGGGGAGCAGCTGGACGTCACCATCCTCCTCTCACACTGTGACTGGGAACACTGGACCTCTGCTGTGGGATCAACTGGCTTTGGTGCTGGAACCATCATCCACTGGTTCCAAACCAGTACTGACCTCACACTCTGCAGTTGATGGTCACTGCTGTAGACAAGATCCATCAGTGGCTCCTTCACTGATGACTCCTTCAGGGGGTTCATATTCAGGTCCAGCTCTCTGAGGTGGGAGGGGTTGGACTTCAGAGCTGAGAGCAGCCAATCACAGCTGAGCTCTGACAAACTGCAGCACCACAACCTGAATAGAGAATAAATGATGAAGAGTTTATAATGATGGAGTTTTTCCAGGGTGTCATCACTCTGAAAATCAAAGTGAAATGTCCACTTCAGAATCTGCAATCTGCAAGCTGACCACTAGATGGGAGGATTTTACACACTGTACCTTTAAACCCAGTTTCATTCATTTCAAACACAAACCAGTGACTGCAAATTGAATTTCCAACAGCAGTAAAGTGAAAATCATGACGACAACAACAAGAGTGATAGAAGTTGTAGAGTGAAGAGGGTGAACTGACCTCAGAGTCTCCAGTTTACAGTCTGGACTCTGCAGAAAACCACTCAGCACCTTCACTGTTGAATCCAGAAGGCAGTTCCAACTCAGCTCCAGGTGTCTGAGTTGGGAGGGGTTGGACTTCAGAGCTGAGAGCAGCCATTCACAGCTGAGCTTTGACAACCTGCACCTCCACAACCTGAATAGAGAAGAAATGATGGAGAGTTTTTCCAGGGTGTCTTCACTCTGAGAATCAAAGTCAAATGTCGACTTTAGAATCTGACACTCATCAAAGGAGAGAGGGTGAGTGAATGAGCGCTGCAATCTGAAATCTGACCACCAGATGGCAGGATTTTACACACTGCACCTTTAAACCAGGGGTGCTCACACTTTTTCAACATGCGAGCTACTTTTAAAATGACCAAGTCAAAAAGATCTACCTACTATACAATCGGTGTGTGTGTGTGTGTGTGTGTGTGTGTGTGTGTGTGTGTGTGTGTGTGTGGAACGCAGATGTTTTGCTAGCAGCATCTCCCAGGATGTCCAGTGCTTCTGCTGTGCGTGACTTTGAAGCGTATTTTGCGAGCGAGGCGTCTCCGTCAGTTTACGCCAGGATTGCAAGCTCACGCAACAACCCCGGTAGTTTGGCGTGTAGTTAAAGAAAACAACAGCCAAACTCTTTTTGCTGTCCCTGTCTGCTCTCAAACAGAATGCAGGTATCTGAAGTATACCTTGATTTTGTTCATTATAGTTGCAGATTTAAAATGAAACCTGCTTTATATCTCCTTTATTTGATCTGAGCAGTGCAGAAGCCGATTCATCACATTTACCTTTGACTGTAAAACACAGCACATATAGAAACAAACTCCAGCACATCGTACATTATGACCAAGATCAACCACAACCACCGTGTTTTCTAATGACTGAGAGAGCGGTTCGTCTCTCTACCCACCCCCTCGACCTAATGGGCACCCCTGCTTCAAACCCAGTTTCACTCATTTCAAACACAAACCAGTGTCTGCAAATTGAATTTCCAACAGCAGTCAAGTGCAAATCATGACGACAACAACAAGAGTGATAGAAGTTGTAGAGTGAAGAGGGTGAACTGACCTCAGAGTCTCCAGTTTACAGTCTGGACTCTGCAGAAAACCACTCAGCTCCTTCACTGATGAATCCTGCAGCAGGTTCTCACTCAGGTCCAGGTGTCTGAGGTGGGAGGGGTTGGACTTCAGAGCTGAGAGCAGCCAATCACAGCTGAGCTTTGACAACCTGCAATACTCCAACCTGAATAGAGCATAAATGATGGAGAGTTTATAATGATGGAGAGTTTTTCCAGGGTGTCATCACTCTGAAAATCAAAGTGAAATGTCGACTTCAGAATCTGCAACAACACTTATATCAGTAGACTCATCAAGTTGCAAGGCAAATTTCTTACTGATAGGGATCTTGTCCAAAACCACATTTTCGATGTCTGCAGACATCTCATTAATACGTCTGGAGATTGTGTTATCTGAGAGAGGGACTTTGGCTATTTCTTTAGCCGCTTCGGGTCCGAGCGTCTCATTTACAATGGCTTTGCAGGCGGGAAGTATTAATTGCTCTGCCACAGTGTGGGACTTTTTTTGATTTAGCCACAAGTTCAGTGTAGTGTTGCCACCCGTCCCGTTTTTCCCAGAATTGTTCTCTTTTTTCACCACCTGTCCCGGGAAAAATAAAATCTCTCCCGGGACACAATTTGTCCCGTTTTTAAGGGAAAATGACAAAACCTCATTTGATTTCTGCCTGTGGTCTACTCCCGTAAAATACGCGATTGTCCCGTACTTGGCAACTAAAAAACCTGTCCCGTAATGAACTGATACAGGACTGTCCCGTATATTTCGGTGACCCCCCCCCCAGAGGTCCCGGATTTGTAACTCTGGTAGGTGGCAACCCTAGTTCAGCGACGTGGTAGCTAGCTTTAAGGGCTCTCTCGTTTACTTTTGCGGTTTTTCTCATGAAAGTTGCCTGTTTCTCCGTGTGTTCACGCAGGCGAACAAAATACTCCACATTTTTCTTTTGAACTGAGGGCTGTTTCGTTTGGAGATTACGTTTAAGCTTACTTGGGACCATAGCACTGTTGGAGAGCTTTTCACCACATACCAAGCACAACGGAGTCGGTGCCGTTGCATCTCCGGTAAAAGTAAATCCAAATGAAAGATAGCTTTCATTGTATTGCCTCACGCCAGAAACTTTGCTCGACGTCACCGTCTTTGCCTCCACTCATACTAGGGCCTTCATCTGGGTCCGGATTTTGTCCAGGGTCCAGTTCAGAGTCAGCATTTTTCCTCTTCAAAAACTTATCCATCACTTTCAACCGTCGTCCCGCTATCCACAATCCACACACCTGTCGCTGCATCTATGCGTCACTAATTCGCTTGTCTCCAAGCGCAAGGCAATTAGCTACCTGCTGCTGCCACCTACTGGTATGGAAGAGTACTACATGATTACTCTGCCAGGCGCTAGACTGCACATGCACACAAATGGGATAATTTCCCACGGCACACCTGACAATATCTCGCGGCACACAAACACTGGTTTACAGGAACGGGTGCTCATCAGAAAACGCTGGCAGTGTGTTTCCCGTGTCTTACTTCCGGTATAAAGTTCGCTTCAAAATTACAACAGAAACTACCGAAAGATGCCAGTAGGTGGCAACGACGCTCTATAAATGCTTCTCTTAATGCAACAAATAAATGAAATGACTTTCATACTTACACCAACTGCTCTTAACCTATTTATTAAACAATTTAGACTTAAAGTTTTCTTTGTTGTTTCACCTTAACAGAACACTGATAATAATAATAATAATAATAATAATAATAATAATAATAATAATAATAATAATAATAATAATAATAATAATAATAATAATATTAAGAAATTGCCATTTCCAAAACGTGCACATTTCTTTTAAACTTAAGTGTAGTTGTTTTCCATATCTATTGACGCAAATGACGTTAACCTTGCAATGAACGCAGCAACACTTGTACCTAATAACACTAATGATACAACAAATACACGTCAAAATGGTTGCAGTGAAAATGGACGCTTTTAATCATATATGTTTTGGCTCTTGCCAAGTAAAATTTCAGGAATTATTCTTTGTTTGTTTAGAATGTCGGACATGTATTCAGCACTTTGTGATGAAGAGCTGGATGCCGTCATTGCAGAAATCCAACTCAGTCACCCAAACACAGGGTACAGAATGATGAGAGCATTCCTTCATGCCAGGGGATGTACGAGTGCAAAGTAAGTTTGATATGAAGTTGATCCCCACATGAATGTATTCAGTAATCTGTATTGTGCATCAGTTTAACCGAAACAAACAAATATAATTAGCTTTATTTGTATAACGCTTTCCGTACAAAATGTAGCTAAAAGTGCTTACATGGATGATTAAAAAAAGAATGGCGGTATATTTAAAAAAAAGAAAGTGGGGGTATTTAATAAATTAAATCATACCTTTTGTCAGCATTATCTGTGTTAACACGGATTTGTGCCTTTAATATTTTATGTAGTTTGTCTTTCTTTTTTTTTTTGCTGTTGTTGTAGTTCAAAGAGTACGTGATTCCTTAAGAAGAGTGGACCCAATTGGGACTGAAGTGCGAGCCTTGGCCAATCGCACACTAAGACGGAGGCAGTATTCTGTTCCTGCACCAAATGTAATGTGGCACATAGATGGAAACCACAAATTAATACGGTATTTTTCAAAACTGTTTTTAAATACTTGAACAAATGAAACATTGAGATTTTCTACCCACTCCAAATCTTTTCATCTTTGTACCATACCTTTTTTGTGTCAAATAAGCTGTGCATGAACCTTTTTCAATTAGCTATCTGATGCCTTATATATTTTAGATTTCTCTTTCCATCTTCTCTCCCTTTTTTACCAAAAGCTGGAGATTTGTCATTCACGGTGGAATAGATGGCTTTAGCCGTTTAATTGTTTATCTGTCTGCTGCAATAAACAACCGAGCATCCACAGTGTTGGAAACAGGGGCGGTCCTAGAATTTTTTTCTTGGGGGGGCAAGCTCGGGGCACAGACGGGTGGCACACCGGAATGACATTTGTTTTGTTTTTTTAAATGCCCTATGCCTTAGGTAATAATAAATGGTAGGCGGAGGTATGAATAATAGAACTATTTTATTTACCCAAATAATGCACAAAACAGTGTATCATCCAGCATTTAGTAATCTTATCTGACTGAGTAAAATGCTTTTTGTTTGTTTGAGTGGGTTGATCTGTGCTCCGGGAGAGTATACTGGTGTATCTAGTACTAGTAACCTAGTATTAGTTTCAGCAAGATAAACAAGTGTTTCATAGGTATCTATGTATCTTTGTTAACTTATAGAGATGGAAACCAACAACTGAGTTTAGTTATGAATGTTTTTTTTTTTAATTCATAACAGATACAAAGTGCATACACATGAAAAATCCCTTTGTGAGAATTATATTCAAGTTACCAAAGTTTGACTTATATTACAAGTACACAGTTTATGTGTATTATTTACAAACAGGATTATGACAGCTGAATACGCTTGTTTTGGTGTTGACTACCTGCAGAATGCTGAATTGCAGATGATGGGCCCTCAACCTCATCATTGGGAAAAGTTCCTGGGAAAAGTTGTATAAATTACTCAAAATGTCAATACAAGTATAACATCAACTCAACTTTTAATACTTATTCAAATGTTATCGATTTTAAAGACACCCTGCTTCCTTTCTTGACATTGTGGACATATCCTATTCACTTCATTTAAGCGTCTTATGTTATAGGCCACTTGTCTATCCATTAGCTCATAAAACAACAACCGCACTTCCATTCAGCACCAATAAAGAGCATTAAAATAGACATAAAGTAATAAAACAGAATGTAATTAGATTAAATTAATATTGCCCATTCCACAGTCCAGAACAAAGCAGAGGTGGTGTGCGACTTTGAGTGTGACTGATTCAGGATGCAGTGACTGTAGTGATGGTGAGGTGAAGCCTCATGAGGCATTGAACCACTTGAGCCAACTGGTTCGAGAAACGGTTCATTTCTCGAAGCTTCATGTGCACACGAAACCACCTACTGGCCAAATGTACAATCACAGGCAAGCTGTGTCTGAACCACGTGTGATGCATTGAATTTTTGTGTCTGTTATGTCTGTTGGGAATGACTATGAATTGCAAAAAATGAATGACCAAATAATTTCTGTACATAAATTATATATATATTTTTGTTTTGTTTTTCTCACTTATTTATGATTATTTTATCGGTACTGATGCCAGTGGTTATGGGGATGCTCCAAACAAATTTTGTTGTTAACTTTGTTCAACAATGACAATAAATAAATAACTTGACTTGATAACTATCTGTATGATACATTTTTTGAATGTATTCTGTTTGTGCAATTTTTTTCTGAAAATGGCATGGGTGTAATCAGGCAGATGACAGTGAAAGTGATTGTGGGACTTGGAAAAGGGCATAGATCAGGGGTGCTCACACCTTTTCAACATGCAAGCTACTTTTAAAATGAGCAAGTCAAAAAGATCCACCTCCTATAAAACAGGAAAAGTCATTCAGAAATATATTTGTAGTCCAATGATAAAGAAAGAAAGGATTAAATGGGTCAACATGTTCCCATGAGCATTTATGCTCATCATTGCACAGAAAACCCATGGTTTAAAATTGTTTAGGTTATATCTGCCTATGTTTGATTTTATCAATAAAAGTGTGTTTACGTTAAGATGTTTTGCTGCATATTTTTGTGTTTTCCAGCGCATAAGTTAGGGATAATTGGTGTGTGTGTGTGTGTGTGTGTGTGTGTGTGTGTGTGTGTGTGTGTGTGATGCAGACGTTTTGCCAGCAGCATCTCCCAGCATCTTCGGCGCGTCTGTAGTGCGTGTGCACTTTGAAGCGCATTTTCCGAGCGAGGCGTCTCCATCAGTTTACGCCAGGATTGCAAGCTCACGCAACAACCCCGATAGTTTTGCGTGTAAAACAACAGCGAAACTCTTTTTCCTGTCCCTGTCTGGTCTTTATTTGATCTGAATGGTGCCGAAGCCGATACGTCACATTTACCCTGGACACCCTTGTCCAGGGTGTCCCCTGCCTTCGCCCTAAGACAGCTGGGAGAGGCTCCAGCAGACCCCCGTGACCCAGAGTTCGGGACTAAGCGGGTATGGAAAATGAATGAATGAATGAATGAATGAATGTAAAGCACAGCACATATAAGAACAAAATCCAGCACATCGTACATTATGACCAAAATCAACCAGATCCACCGTGTTTTCTAATCCTGCCTGAACGATTCTACCTGCTGTAATTGACGCGGATCTCTCTCTCTCTCTCTCTCTCTCTCACACACTCTCTCTCTCTCTCCCTCTCTCTCTCCATGCGATAGACCCAAACTCCCTTCGCAATTGACCAGTAGATCGCGATGGACTTAATGGGCACCCCTTGGCATAGATGCTTGTGTAACATGGACGTTGATGTACAGGACAGGGGGCTCCATCCTATCACCTCTCCTCTCCTCACTCTCTCCCTAAGCTCTCAAAAATATCTCCAAACTAAACGCTATCTAGTCTCAAACACTCCAAACTATAAACACTATCCAAAATCTAGTAATCCAAACTCTCTCCAAATCTCAGTTGACTGCAACTCTCCTATAAAAACACCCATTTTGAATGGAGCCTGAGGGGTCTATATAAACCGTTAAAATATGAATTGCATATATATAGTTAGCACACCGTGATTCCTCATCAACTACAGGCCTACACTTCAAATAATTATGAGAAAAATCCAACGTAAAGAGAGCACTTCCATTAGGAAATAGTCAACATGAAATTTCGTCTTCTACTGACACCTGCTGGTCAAATTGAATAGTTGCAAATATTGTGAACAAGTTGTCATCTAATTCTAATCCTAAACAATATGGCCATTCCAAGTCAAGTATTAAGACAATTAATCAGGTTTGTACTGCTTGATTGAACACATTCATCCCGTTCCAGTGCACTAAAACCCACTTCCCTTCAGGACCGTGTCAGCGAAGCCAAAACTTCCTTGAGTGACGCTGTTTCCCAGCATGCAATGCGAGCTAGCGATTCACAATACAATTTCATCACAAACATGGATGTAAAAAATAAAAAGGGACGAAAAATGAAACTTCAGGAACACCAAACAATACAATGCAATACAAGCAGAACTGGGCCGAAGTTTTATATTATGTACACCATAATACAGCCTTCTGGTGGACAAGCCATACTATTTAATCCGTGTCCTCCTATGGTACTTCCGTGGGTGGAAGCTCATCGTAGACTTCACGTGCTCGTCACTCCACCAATCGTTGCGGTTGAGTTCGCAAGTGAACGGAAAAGTGAACAGTCGTAACAGAAGCTTGCTGCTGAAAATAATGCCCTGCAAGTGGATGTGATGCTCACTAAACCCAATTCAGACGACTCACCCTCCACTTTTCTTATTTTGTATGAGCATTTAAAAAAAAAATAATAATAATAATAATGTGAATTTTGACCATGTATGTTTTGGAGTTCATTGAAAGAGGTTAATAATAAAATAAAAAATATAATATATATGTATATATATATAGTGTGTGTAACTTTAACTAACTTATCTATTTCTATCCATCTTTCAAACTTACTATCTAGGGATCTTGATATTGTGTTGGCAGATGCATTATCACGTGTACATGTGGACTAGCTGCGAAATTCTTATTTCGGGGGAACTGAGGGTTTTCTTGTTTAGTTTTGTTTGTCGGTATGTTAATAGGGTTTGGTTCTTAAGGGAGGGGGTGTTATGACCCACGGGTGGGTCTAGGTGCCTCTATGTTTCTGTCTGTGTGTGTGTGTGAGAGTGGATGATGCCTTGCAGGTGCGGTCCTGGATGTTGGCTGCTGATTGGACGCGCCATGGCTGAGAAGGAGGAGCAGTCGAGCCAGCCTGACGGTCATCCCTCCTCCGCTCCCAACTCTGCAGTTAGTCACTTCTGAAATGGCGTTAGAGCACGCAGCCGTAGGGATGGGCTGCCATTTTCTTTGTCCCCTCTTTTCTCCTGTTTATTAAGTATGTAGGGAGGTTAGCCTTTCTGTATTTGGCTTCTCTTTCTTTCTTTAGTTAGTTCTTAAGGCGAGGTAGTTGGAGTTTGGTTTATTATTTTGGCCTGGGCCCACCCTGAAGCCTTTGCTGCCCACCGGTTAAGTTGTTTTGTTTATTTCATTTACTGATTCATAAATGTTTTTGTTGAAAACCGCCAACTGCAGTGAGAAATTAATGAGGCTTGGGAGTGGGGGACGGTGTCCCACATGTTGTGTCTCGGTCCCCCGAGACGGGACGTAACACAGAGTTTTCACCGTGACAGCAGGTTGAGCTCCTACCGTTTTACAAGTGACGTCGTCACGTTAGGCTGTTCCATCCCTGCTAAATTCTTTAAAGAACTACCGTAAGTAAACTTTTAAATTATAACACGCTCTACACTAATTGTAATTTCCTGCCCGTGGTTCTATATTGCAACAGTTGACGGCTCATATCAGCAGATAAGCAGCAACAATCTGGGCATTGCGGGTGATTCATAAATATGTAATTTCTTATTAATTAGCCCATAAGTGTTGTACACCAGTGTGACACCAAATGCTTGTTGCTGACAGCAGTGAAGAAATGACACTCTAGTGGTTCTGCACATTAGTATAAATAGAGTGATTCTCTATCATTACATCACAGGACGGCGGCACTCTGACAGATTCCATGAACCTGGACACTGATGATCCAGACTCCGGTCCAGATGACACAACAGGCCACAGTGGAAACGGGTCAGAGCATGGACTGGCTGCTGAAAGGATCCAGGTAGGTGGCGCTGTCATCCCAAGTTGTGTGGTGTGGAGGATCAGGGCCAAAGTTCCAGATGCTCACAGATCTGACTCTGGATTCAGGAGGAGTGTTTGAAGGCTGGACTCCCAACAGTGATTGGCTGCTGAGGACCTCTCAATCACAATCAGGTTTTTTAGTGGCTGTGAGATTGAAAGTGAGATTGCATTGTCCAGGTAGGAGGACAGCAGTCAGCCATGTTTCACCTCCAGTCAACACGCAGTGGTTCACATGAAGGTCCAAGAGGCCTACAGACCTACACTGAGTCTGGACGTGGCAGTACAGTTGGATCATTGTCTTTGTTGTGTTGTTTGGTCATTGTGATCCAATGTGTGTGAGAGATGCAGTTATATTGGAGTGAGTTATTTAGAGTGTAATAGAAGTTATAATGCAGAGTCTGTTTTTATGAAATGTTCTATCACCTGGCATCCATCCATCCATCCATCTTCTACTGCCGTATCCGGAGTCAGGTCTCGGGGGCAGCAGCCTCAGCAGAGACCCCCAGACTTCCCTGGACCCAGTCACCTCCTCCAGCTCCTCCAGTGGGACCCCAAGGCTCCCCAGTCCAGCCCAGAGACCTGGTCCCTCCAGCAGGGTCTCCTCCTGGTGGGACATGCCTGGAACACCTCCCCAGGGAGGCGTCCCAAACAAGACCCCGAGATGCTGGAACTCCTCCCCCTGAGGCAGGGCCTCCCCACCGACCCAGAGAGGGCAAACCACCTCATATCTTGCATTGATTTATCTGTTGGTGATTAATTATAATGTATCATTTATTTTATTTAAATTATATTTGAACTGAATTGGATTTGTTTGTAAAAGTGAGATTTATTTTCATTGATTCATGTGGTTTATGTTGAGACCTAGTGGAGAAGTGGGTATGGCCTACAGAAGGTTTGAGTACACAAGTTATTCAGATATGGAGAATCCCCATGGCAGGACTTCAGGAGATATATAATCAAAGTGTTAAAGCAGCAGAAATGAAACGTCAGTTGAGGTCAGGGTTACACAGGTCACAGGTTGTGATGGCTTCTATTGTCAGAATATTGAATCATTGAAATATAATGTTTGAGCTTGTAACAAAGTTAGGATGATATAACATAATCACATAAAATAAATGATCTGGTTTCCTTCTGATTCATTGACGTCCTTCTGAAATCTCCACACAAACATCTGGCAAGCATCAAAACCATGAATTATTTTGAGGGAAACTTCTTTTGTCTTACTTATGATTCAATTATGATTTGAGTTCCCATCACAGGTGTTGTGAATCACTTTATCTTTTCCACATGATTTCATGAGAGCAGAGCAGTGTGTTGTTGATGTGTGGAACCTTCATGCTGAGATGTTCCAGCCGTGGATGATGAGAGCAGAAGCAGTGGTTGTGTTGCTGCTGCCTTCACTGAGCAGCTGCTCCAAGTCCTGCTTCTTCCACTGAGGATTCAGCTCCACCAGTGGCTTCTGGGACGTCTCTCCCCGTAACCACAGCAGCTTGTAGGGTGAAGCAGTCCGCCAGCCACCAGGCTCCACTGGGGTCAAAGGTCGTGACACGCCCACACAGCGTTGGTGCGTGCAGCTTGCTGTTTGGCTCCACTTGTTGTAGTTCTGTCAGCCACCAGTAGATGGAGCGCTTCTCTTCACTCTCCTCCTCATCCTCCCTCACCTCCACCTGTAGAGAGAAGAAGAGACAGCAGGAGTCAGGACTCAGGGTCCTTGAACGCATCATCACAGAGACGCTGACTGTTGATGGAGATGGTGGAGTGACTGGTGAGAAGAAGCAGACTCTCAGTCACATGTCTAGTGTGGAACATGTGAAGGTCATGTGACCATGGAGTGTTGGACTGATACTGAGGCCTGATGAAGATGAACTGATCAATAATTGGGTGGTGAACTGAGAGAAGAAGCAGTTTGGCAGCAGATGTTGGATGAATGAGGAGCAGCTGGACGTCACCATCCTCCTCTAACACTGTGACTGGGAACACTGGACCTCTGCTGTGGGATCAACTGGCTTTGGTGCTGGAACCATCATCCACTGGTTCCAAACCAGTACTGACCTCACACTCTGCAGTTGATGGTCACTGCTGTAGACAAGATCCATCAGTGGCTCCTTCACTGATGACTCCTTCAGGGGGTTCATATTCAGGTCCAGCTCTCTGAGGTGGGAGGGGTTGGACTTCAGAGCTGAGAGCAGCCAATCACAGCTGAGCTCTGACAAATTGCAGCCCCACAACCTGAACAGAGAATAAATGATGGAGTTTATAATGATAGAGAGTTTTTCCTGGGTGTCATCACTCTGAAAATCAAAGTGAAATGTCCACTTCAGCATCTGCAATCTGCAATCTGACAACTAGATGGGAGGATTTTACCCACTGTACCTTCAAGCACAGTTTCATTCATTACTATCACAAACCAGTGTCTGCAAATTGAATTTCCAACAGCAGTGAAGTGAAAATCATGACGACAACAACAAGAGTGATAGAAGTTGTAGAGTGAAGAGGGTGGACTGACCTCAGAGTCTCCAGTTAACAGTCTGGACTCTGCAGAAAACCACTCAGCTCCTTAACTGATGAATCCTGAAGATAGTTCTCAGCCAGGTCCAGCTCTCTGAGGTGGGAGGGGTTGGACTTCAGAGCTGAGAGCAGCCAACCACAGCTGATCTATGACAACCTGCACCTCTCCAACCTGAATACGGAATAAATGATGGAGAGTGTCATTCACAGTTGGGTGTGCGCGCGCATCCGCGCGTGTGTGTGTGTGCGTGCGTGAGTGCGTATGTGCGCATACGTGTGTGTGTGTAATTTAAAACCAGTTTTACACATTTCTAATGGAATCAAAGTGAATTCCAACAAACTCAATTCAAAGTCATGACAACAATAACTGCAGCAGTTGTAGAGTGAAGAGGGTGAACTGACCTCAGAGCCTCCAGTTTACAGTCTGGACTCTGCAGAAAACCACTCAGCACCTTGACTGTTGAATCCAGAAGGCAGTTCCAACTCAGCTCCAGGTGTCTGAGTTGGGAGGGGTTGGACTTCAGAGCTGAGAGCAGCCAATCACAGCTGAGCTCTAACAAACTACATCTCCACAACCTGAATAGAGAAGAAATGATGGAGAGTTTTTCCAGGGTGTCATCACTCTGAAAATCAAAGTGAAATGTTGACTTCAGAATCTGACACTAAAGCAATCTGAAAGCTGACCACTAGATGGGAGGATTTTACACACTGTACCTTTAAACCCAATTTCATATGCTTCAAACACAAAGCAGTGACTGCAAATTGAATTTCCAACAGCAGTGAAGTGAAAATCATGACAACAACAACAAGAGTGATAGAAGTTGTAGAGTGAAGAGGGTGAACTGACCTCAGAGTCTCCAGTTTACAGTCTGGACCCTGCAGAAAACCACTCAGCTCCTTCACTGTTGAATCCTGAAGGTGGTTCCAACTCAGGTCCAAGTGTCTGAGGTGGGAGGGGTTGGACTTCAGAGCTGAGAGCAGCCAATCACAGCTGAGCTTTGACAAACTGCACCTCCACAACCTGAATAAAGAAGAAATGAAGGAGAGTTTATAATGATGGAGAGTTTTTCCAGGGTGTCATCACTCTGAGAATCAAAGTCAGAAGTCGACTTTAGAATCTGACACTCAACAAAGGAGAGAGGGTGAGTGAATGAGCGCTGAAATCTGACCACCAGATGGCAGGATTTTACACTCTGTACCTTTAAACCAGGGGTGCTCACACTTTTTCAACATGCGAGCTACTTTTAAAATGACTAAGTCAAAAAGATCTACCTACTATACAATCGGTGTGTGTGTGTGTGTGTGTGTGTGTGTGTGGAACGCAGATGTTTTGCTAGCAGCATCTCCCAGGATCTCCGGTGCTTCTGCTGTGCGTGACTTTGAAGCGTATTTTGCGAGCGAGGCGTCAAAACAAAATTCAGTACATCGGACATTATGACCAAGGGCCAATTCCAATTCCTCCCTTAACTCCTCAATCTCAACCCTCGCCCTTAACCCTCAATCTTTGGCCCTCAATCTTGGCCCTCAAAAATAAGTGTAAGGGCTTAGAAATGGGACACCCCTTAAGTGCAGTTACGTCTTCAGACTGTGGGGGGCGGCCTTACGCCAAAGCTAAGTCCAGTCTGTCAAGAAGACGACAACGATGCAGAAGAAGGAGAAGAAGAAAAAGATGATGAAAAAGAAGAAGTCCTCCGTCGCTACACAACGAGGTACACAAGTAACGTGAAGCCGGGACCGCCGGTCCGGCTGACAAACATCGTAAAGTAAAAAAAATAAAAATGTTACGCAACAACGATGTCAATAATCCATAAAAAACTCTTAAACTAAGACAATAAAATGGTTTTGTAATATTTATATCTTTATTAACTAAGAAAATACTTCCATTTGTAGCTCGCTTTTTCATCGCCATCTTTTTCGAAGATGTCTTGGCGAAAATACACAATGCCTTCTGGGTAGCCCTCACTGCCAAGGGTGGTCCCGGAGAATCTCAATATTGAGGGCGATACAGCCCTTAATCTCCTCCCTCAACTGGACGTTCTTAGAATCGGGACAGCATTTGCACCTAGCAGAGAGCGCGCATTTTTGAGATTGAGGGTTGAGATTGAGGGTTAAGGGAGGAATTGGAATTCACCCCAAGATCAACCACAACCACCGTGTTTTCTAATCATTGACTTCCTGCCTGAACCATTCTACCTGCTGTAATTGACGAGGACTCCACTCTTAAAGCTCTCTCTCTCTCTCGCTCTCTCGCTCTCTCTCTCTCACTCTCTCTCTCTCTCTCTTTCCCTCTCTCTCTCTCTTCGACCTAATGGGCACCCCTGTTTCAAACCCAGTTTCATTCATTTCAAACACAAACCAGTGACTGCAAACTGAATTTCTAACAGCAGTGAAGTGAAAATCATGACAACAATAACGAGTGATAGAAGTTGTAGAGTGAAGAGGGTGAACTGACCTCAGAGTCTCCAGTTTACAGTCTGGACTCTGCAGAAAACCACTCAGCTCCTTCACTGATGAATCCTGCAGTTGGTTCTGACCCAGGTCCAGGTGTCTGAGGTGGGAGTCGTTGGACTTCAGAGCTGAGAGCAGCCAATCACAGCTGAGCTCTGACAACCTGCAGCCCTCCAACCTGAATAGAGAAGAAATGATGGAGAGTTTAGAATCAAAGTCAAATGTCGACTTTAGAATCTGACACTCAACAAAGGAGAGAGGGTGAGTGAATGAGCGCTGCAATTCTCTGTACTCTGTACCTTTAAACCAGGGGTGCTCACACTTTTTCAACATGCAAGCTACTTTTAAAATGACCAAGTCAAAAAGATCTACCTACAATACAATCGGTGCGTGTGTGTGTGTGTGTGTGTGTGTGTGTGTGTGTGTGTGTGGAACGCAGATGTTTTGCTAGCAGCATCTCCCAGGATCTCCGGTGCTTCTGCTGTGCATGACTTTGAAGCGTATTTTGCGAGTGAGGCGTCTCCGTCAGTTTACGCCAGGATTGCAGGCTCACGCGACAAGCACGGTAGTTTGGCGTGTATTTAAAGAAAACAACAGCCAAACTCTTTTTGCTGTCCCTGTCTGCTCTCAAACAGAATGCAGGTATCTGAAGTATACATTGATTTTAACAATTATTACAGTTTCAGATTTAAAATGAAATCTGCTTTATGTCTCCTTTATTTGATCTGAGCGGTGCAGAAGCCGATTCGTCTCATTTACCTTTGACTGTAAAATACAGCACATATAAAAACAAAATCCAGCACATCGTACATTATGACCAAGATCACTGAGTTCCTGCCTGAACCATTCTACCTGCTGGAAGTGACGAGGACTCCACACGATTGACCTAATGGACACCCCTGCTTCAAACCCAGTTCCACTCATTTCAAACACAAACCAGTGTCTGCAAATTGAATTTCCAACAGCAGTCAAGTGCAAATCATGACGACAACAACAAGACTGATATAAGTTGTAGAGTGAAGAGGGTGAACTGACCTCAGAGTCTCCAGTTTACAATCTGGACTCTGCAGAAAACCACTCAGAACCTTCACTCATGAATCCTGCAGCTGGTTCTGACTCAGGTCCAGGTGTCTGAGGTGGGAGGGGTTGGATTTCAGAGCTGAGAGCAGCCAATCACAGCTGAGCTTTGACAACCAGCAGTACTCCAACCTGAATAGAGAAGAAATGATGGAGAGTTTATAACGATGGAATTTTACCAGGGTGTCATCACTCTGAACATCAAAGTGAAATGTCGACTTCAGAATCTGCAACAAAAGCAGTCTGCAATCTGACCACTAGATGGGAGGATTTTACCCACTGTACCTTCAAGCCCAGTTTAGGGCGTGTTTTCATTGCCTCGCCTCACCACGGTTCGCCTCGGTACGATTGCGTTTTCATTGGCTCTGTGATTACGAGACCGTGGACGGAGTCGACACGGTAAAGCGGGACAATGTTTTCCCCAGTATTACTTCTGTGCGATACACAACAGCGCAGCGATGGACAAAGTAGAACAACAACAAAGTAGTTGTTTCATACCTGCTGCTCGGTCTGTGGTTGCTTTTCTGTTCAAGAAAGAACACTTTCCCTCACTGAAGTCACAGTTGATCGTTTATGCAGCAACATTTATAATTTATTGTTTCGTTTTCCATGCGAGCAAATGTGTAGTTCAACCTTCATATTTTCACCAAAAGTAAACACGAGACGGATACAACGGGAAATAGCGTTTATTTAAAAACAAACAAACAGAAAAACAGACAGTAAACACGCCTCCTTATTTGAAATAGCTGCCCTCGCGAGCCAAGGACGACTTTGTTATATGCCGCGGTGTTTGAGGCTTCCTCGCGGCCAAGAGCCACGTCCTCTCGACGAATCAGTATTTCTTCTCTCCTCAAGACTCCTGGGGTTCCCTAGCTTACCGCGCCTCACGCAGGAGCAACTTGATTTGTTTTCTTTACCGAGCGCTTCGCCATTTGCCCTTTGTCGTTTTCGCGAATATATGTCGGTAAAATGTACCTGACACGGAAGTTCTGTGTCAAAGGAGTTGGCGTGGATGTCCGCTCTGACAGGGAACATCGACGCGGACACGGAGCCAATCCAGTGCCCTGCTCGTCGCTACGTCACCACTAAACTCGCTTCGTCTTGCTCGGACCCTGGGGGATTGATGGTACCAAAACAGCGCCCCCTACAACTGTGTAGCAGCCAGTGCAAACACCCTAACACCATACCGTGGCGAGGCGAGGTGAGGCAATGAAAACACGCCCTTTCATTCATTATCAAAAAAATGTGACTGCAAATTGAATTTCCAACAGCAGTGAAGTGAAAATCATGACAACAACAAGAGTGATAGAAGTTGTAGAGTGAAGAGGGTGAACTGACCTCAGAGTCTCCAGTTTACAGTCTGGACTCTGCAGAAAACCACTGAGCTCCTTCACTGATGAATCCTTAAGGTCGTTCCAACTCAGGTTCAGCTCTCTGAGGTGGGAGGGGTTGGACTTCAGAGCTGAGAGCAGCCAATCACAGCTGAGCTTTGTCAACCAGCAGTTCTCCAGCCTGAATAAAGAATCAATATTTGATTTCTTCCATGGTGCAAATGTCATATTCAGAGTCATTTCTCCCTGTTGATGATCCAGATGTGTAGCTGTTGGGATCACTGAGTCATTCCCTCAAAGGAGTCATTGTGCCAGTGTGTTGTCAACACAATAACAACAGCAGTGTGTCAGTCAGTGTGCAGCCAATCAGTAGTGAAGATAGAAAATAATCAGTGAGTCCTTTGTGTGCTTGTGGCTGTTTTCAGTCATCAGAGTCTCGTTACAAGTCAAACACATTCAAAGGACAAGATGAAGAAATACTGCTGCACTATTAATCTGCCTCTAATGTTTCTTCACAGGATCTTCTGCTCAGTCATGTGACCTTCATCACCAATCAACAACTTCCATTGAGCTCCAAAGTGACTGGAGACATTTTCCACACTTTCTTCCACCATCCAAAGTCTTTTCTGGCTGCAGATTGTTGACATGAAAATATCAACAACATCCACTTTGTCTAGATGAGTCTTTAATATCTGCTTCAAAGTCTTCACACTGAGCAGCGTTACACACCAGTTGTCATCTGCTGACACACACTGTCCACCAGTAGAAAGCAGGAACTGACCTGAGAACTTCCAGTCTGCAGTTTGGACTCTGCAGTCCAGCACAGAGCAGCTTCACTCCAGGATCCCTCAGGAAGTTCTCACTCAGGTCCAGCAGTGTGAGGTGGGAGGGGCTGGACTGCAGAGCTGAAGACACCACTGCACACTGAAGCTCTGAGAGTTCACTGGATGAAGGAGAGCAGAGAGAGAAGTTGTGGTCGACATGTGAGATTCTAAAGACAGTGAAAGTGAATCAAGACTCATTAATGTCTGATCATCATCATCATCATCATCATCACCATCATCATGTAAATGGAGGGAAGTCCCGCGGTGGTGCAGCATGTGTTTACATCTGTGGTGCGTGGTGCCGGGACACTGCAGTGGTATGCAAACACTGTTCACCACTGGCACAGTTGATGATCATAAAGTGCCGTCCATTCTATCTGCCCTGGCAGTTTACTGCCATTTTGCTAGTTGCAGTTTACATCCCTCCCACCAACAACAGCAGTGAGAGGAACGCTGCACTCAATGAACTGTACCAGGCCATCAGTGATCAACAGACAGCAAACCCAAAAGCTTTACCATCCTCACTGGAGATTTTAGTCATGCTGACCTCAAGACTGTCCTTCCAAAAGTCCACCAGCATGTTGGATTTCCAACAAGGGGGGACAACGCTTTGTATGTGGAGGTGTTCCGAGGGAGGAGCAGTGCTCGTGCTCATGTGCGATCAATTCCACAAGGATTGGGACGCTCAAAGGAAATGGGTGTGCGTTTGTGCGTTCGCAACATTTTGAACATCCAGATTTTTTTGTTTCAGGATGAAATCCATGTACGTTTTTGTAAATGAAGCCCCAGGTCCTCAGTGTCTCCACTACAGTGTCCTCAGTGCAGCTTCACACTCCAGTGTGTTCCAGCCACTGAGTGTCAACATGTCCTGTTGTGACTGACAGTGTTGCTCTGATCTGCTGCTTCAACTCAACATGATGCTCAGTTGTGTGTAAAGTCACTGCAGCTTGGAGCTCCACTGGATCAGAGATCCTTCACTGGCGTCTCTTCGGACTCCAGTGCATCTTTGATCCAACTGCTGTTTTATTGTCTGCTGCCAAATGAAGGAAGGATGTGATGTGTTTGTGTGTTCAATGTGTTGATTGACTGTCTGCATGAATCCTTCACACTGAACAAAGCTCCTCATTCTGCCACTGTCACATCTTCATCTCCATCCTAGACTCCAGTGGAGCAGCTTCACTGCACTCACCATCCAACACAAAGCAGCTGAGTTAACCCTGTGTTGACAGCCTGCTGCTATAAGTCACCACTCAGTGTTTCCCTCATTGTTTTCTTGGAGACCTGCAGCCACAAGTGGATCTGCTGATGTTGATCCACCCTGTGACTGGAGGAGCTGCTGATATAGCAGAGAGGCTAACACCAAGAGCGCACGCGCACACACACACTCATCATCTCCTCATTTTCACCTTCTTGCGTTCATATATTGGTTCTACACAGCAGTAGGTTGTTTATTGTCATAGAAGAGCCTTCAAACATAATTAGTGGGTGAATCTGATAAGTGGCAGATTGTACCAAACGGCAGAAATATTGGACAGCATTGTGAAGCCATTAGAAACTTACTTGGTGCTGAGCTGCACAACCAGGGAAGAAGCACCACAAAGCAGGTGAGAATCATTGTTGGAGGAACAACACTGTGGAGTTGACCAAGAATTCTCTCCAGGTCTGTGTGTCCACTGGTGGTGGCTGTACTTTCACTTTCACCTCCTCTTCACCTTCCTGTCGTGTTTGGGTCAAATCTGATTGATGTACAAGTTAAAACACTCATAAATATTGTGTTTTACATCTGATTGCCTCAAGGCCTTACACTCTACGCACTTGAACATATAAAATTAATTTTGAGCTCTTTCATTGAATTCTGAGTGTTTTAATCAACACCTGTGGTGTTCCCGGTCAAAAGTGACCGCCATAGGAAATGAATGGGTATCCAGACCCATACACACCACCCCAACTCATTCACTCACCAATTCACTCACTCACTCATTTCACACTGAACAAAGTATTTTGCAGGTACACATCTCTTTCCCGGGCTTACGTGCCGACCGTCCCAGGTGAACCAACTTCCTGATGAAACAACGTATCATATCTTATCATTCATTCATCATCCGTACCTGCTTGGTCCTGGTCTCCGCAGCACATCTCATGTCCAATTTCCAGCGTTTTGGGTTCTTCCAGTGTATGGATCGTTGGCTGTGATCTACCAACACTCCTCGCCTCTGATCTGCGACTAAAGTAAGGGGCGGGAGGTGAACACGACCGTGTTGGACTTTGAGCTGCTGCTTTAGTGTTTCAGGATTCCTGGTTCTAGTCTTTCTCATACAGGAAGTGTTGCCTGAAATGACAGCACACTCTGGAAAAAGGTTTAAAAAAAAGTCAGTAATCATGGAACGTCAATAGTCTGTATATACTAAAATATGACATTTCCAGTAAATTAATCAAATGAACTGAATTTGACTTTTTTCAACATATGATGAAGATAAAAACAGTTTTCATTCACTTTTCATCCCCATGAAAAATAACATCTACAATCTGTTTTTCACCAGAAATTCCAGAAAACATGAACGATAAACCTTCAAGAGAGTGATAAACATTAACTAGAAGACCACACTTTAGAGAAAGTGCCACTTGAAGCTCAACACCTGGGAGGAGGCTGCCCTCCAGAGAGGCATGTGGAGCAGGATGGATCATGAAGGCTCAGTACAAATAGAGAGGGACGTCCACAGTGCCGCAGGGAAAAAGAGGCCACTGAGAAAGGAGAGAGCAACCACCAAGACGCGTCCTGACACCTCCACCACCACCACGACAAGCATTCACACATGCACCCACTGCAATAGAGACTGTGGATCAAGGATTGGCCAGTTCCACATCACAGCAGAGCAGAGCCACCTACAGGAGGACGATCACACTTGCTTCAAACAATGTCACTGAGTCTCCAGTGGAGTGAAACAGACACTGGTCCACCTCTCACTGACCCTGTTGACTGGTATCACATTTCATGTGGATCCATGAGTCAGTGAGGACTCACCCTGCTGCTGCTGCTGCCTCCACTCAACATGGAGCCTGACGGAGAACCACTTGGGCTTTGAGCTGCTCCCCGTTACCTGAAATCCCAGAGCACTGTGAATGATTGAGTGAGTGAGTGAGCTCCCTGTTTCAAACAGACACAACTAAACTTGGGACATAAATATCACATTCATCAGTTGTTTCAAATCCCCGAGGGTTGAGCTTTCAGGAACTGTTTTTTCTGTGTTCTTTTGTCATCGGGCAGCTGAGTGGGCAGCTCAGCGGGCAGCTGAGTGGTCCTCAACCCACTGCTGTGCAACCTGATGTCTGCATGGAGGACTTGTGCTGCTTCAATCGAGATCTTCAAGCTGTTCAAATTGTGTCCAGACTCGCTCTCTAACCCCCCCCCCCCCACACACACACACACCTGTTTCTTTGGCTGGTGAACTCTGCCAGAGGATCTGGAGCCAAACTATGCAGTACTTTAGAAATCAAAATTAAATCTGCAAATGTGTGAAGACTGTCCCAGTTTAAAAGACTGTGGGCCAGATCCACAAAGCGATTGCGCGGCTTTTGCGCCTGAAAATCCGTGTAAATAGCGCCAAAAACGGTGATTCCGATCCACAGAGAGGACGCAAACGTGAAAATCGGCGCAAAAGTAGCGGCAGGGTTGCGCCAGACTCATTTGAATGTATTTAAATGAGTCATTACGCGCAAAATGACACCCCCCCCGCCCCCCCTCTATGCGAATATGCCTAATTCAAACCGTGGCAGATCCAGAAAGAGTTTGCGCTTGTGTCTGCGCGCAGTTTGACAGACGCAAACACCGCCGGCCAAAACCAGGCGTAGCTTCTGTCTGTCAAAGTGTTTCTGGCTTCTGAGTGTAACTTTCCTCTCTGAAAAGCCTGCAATATATATATATATATGTGTGACCTCTCCTACTGTCCTGCTTGCTGTATAATGAAGACTTGCATAAGTCAGGTGTGGAGCAGCAGTTCATTCTCTGAAACAGAATGGGACACAACCATAACTTGCTCCGTGAAACTTGGTCACCTCCTGCTTCATGGGCTTCCTCTGTACTGAAGTAGTGATCGTATAGTTGTTTTTACAATACAAATAATATTAAAAATAAAATACATTTTTCTACAAAATACAAAAAAATTACATTCGCAATTTAAATAATAAACTCCATAAAGCTCCATTTTTATACACTGTAACATTCTTCCAGTTACACACACATACTTGAAACAGAATGGGACACAACCATAACTTGCTCCGTGAAACTTGGTCACCTCCTGCAGAGACAACGTGCTCCGTATGAGAGCTGTGTCCTGCTAATGGACATGCTAGCATGCTAATCGTTTTTAATAGCAATAAAAATAAAAACGAACTTTGCTTTAAAAAAAAAATTAAATGAAAGACACCAGCACACATTTAAACACTCAAACACAGTTACATGAAGCATAGCTCAACTTATTGCATTAATTTCTGTCTCAGCAGGGAGGAGACCGTCTCACCTGCTTCATGGGCTTCCTCTGTACTAAGGATCGCCCAGAATGCAAAGCGCTAACTTCAAAATAAAATACAAAATAAAATAAAAATAAAATATAAAGTGCCATGGCTGTGCCCCAACCAAGTTTAAAAATGATTGAACACAATTTAATAACACGGTTACATATGTAGGTCCCCAAATCTTACATATAGATCAGCATAGACTACAGTATATATGCCAATATTTTAGATCGGCTATGAAAAATACAAATGGTACTCAGGTGTTGGTGACAAACGCGTCTTGCATCGAAATGCCAGGAGCGCTTTTATCCTAGCAGAGTTTCACTGTCAAACACATGCACTCACCAACAACCTTTGGCGCAAACTGCTCTCAGGTTGCCACGACCGCAACATTCGCACCTGTTTCAGGTGCCGCATTCGTGGGCGTGTTTGCGCCTGCATGTCATTAGCGCAAAAACCTTTGTGGATACCCGCAACTGTTGCGCAAATTGCCGCCACAATCCCGCCGCAAAATGCGCCGCATTTTAGCGCTGCGCGCCCTTTTTTTGAGGATCTACCCCTGAGAGCAGCTACACACACACACACACACACACACACACACACACACACACACACACACACACACACACACACACACACACAGCAGCTCTAATTGGCTGAGAGCTAAATATCTTCTTATCTTTCTGGGTGTAAATGAATCTGTCCATTTTTTAAATGTCGAAATTTAACATTTGGTTTCTATTTTTTCAGATTTTATTTCTGTCAAATTCATTTGAATCAACAGAAGAAGAAAATCAGTGTGTAGTTCAAACTTTGTGCGTCTTTGTGTTCAGTTTTTCTGCTGTAGTTATGCTTTTCTTTTCATTCCAGATGAATTCCACTCCATTTCCTTTTCAAACCTTGTAGGTGTTGAGTGAGCTGCAGCGCCCCTGGCTACAAGTTTCATACTGTGACTCTGCCGACCGAGGTAAAAAAAAAAAACAACAAACTCTGACACTTTGCTGAGGACCTCCTGGAGGAGCTGAAAGTGCAGAACCTTCTCAGGCCTCTCTGAGGAGGAACTTGCGGCTGTCGGTCCTCTGCTGCCCCCTGCTGGTCACACAGGCATCTTACACCTCCGTTCGTCTGTTCAGCACAGTGCTTCCTGAACACCTCACCGGCACACTACAGCCGCCTGCTAGCACAAAGCTGCGCAGAGCCTCCTCGTTGTTCTCCTCACCTGGAGGACGCTTGGTGATCAAGACCTGTGGCCCAAAACTCGGTCCTATAAGATAAGTGCAGGAACACTGCTGCCTCGCCCGCACTTGATTGCGCTAGCCGCCCTGTACAGACGGTCGACGGTGCATGTTGCTTCCGTCGAAGTGTGTGTGTGACATCATGGATGTCTTGTTTTAGGATATAATATAATTCATTGCACAAACTGTCAGGCTAAGTATAAGAGCTATAGTCTACTACAATCAGTCGTGCCAAAAAAGAGACATTGTCTTTATTTTTCATTTTTATTTTATTGTGTCAGCATTAAGCAGTTAAAGGTCTACTCTTTTCAGCCATAAAGCCCTGATGGTATGCTTTACCTTGATCTAACAAGGAGAACCAAGAGTGGCCTCCCAGGCCATCCATGATGTCTTGCACTCTTGGAATTGGCTGGCGGTCAGGGATTGTCTTTTTGTTAAGCTCACGGTAGTCTATGCACAACCGCAAGCCACCACACTTCTTGTGGACACAGACGACTGCAGATGCATACGGTGAGTTCGATTTTCTTATCCTGTGTGTGTGTGTGTGTGTGTGTGTGTGTGTGTGTGTGTGTGTGTGTGTGTGTGTGTGTGTGTGTGTGAGATTGCATTGTTTGTTTTTCTTGCTATTTCAGTACATGTGACAGATTTTAGGGAACTTTTAGTAACCAACTGTTTATCTTTTCTTTTGTAGTCGCTGAGAGCTGCTGGTGGTGGCGGTGTCCCGGGTGGTGGGCCCCTTTGAGTGCTGTGACCCGGGATTGTGGTTGTTTTCTTCTTTTTTTTGCACTTCACTTTCTTTGCAGGTGTGTCACGTGTGAGTGGGGTGTTCCTTGTTTTCTTTGGTTCCTCCCCCGTTTGGCCCCCTCATCGGTAAGCCTCAGTTTCTACACCAAGAATAAGGAGCTCAGTAGCTCCGTTTTAAGTGTTGGGCTGTTTGTTCCTTTTATTTTTAAATGTTGAATAAAAGTTGGTTTGATATTTTAAACATTCTGAACCACGTCTCCTACTCCTTCCTCGTAGAACTTACCTGTGTGCCTAATTATTACTTTTGTGTTTAGTCGAACTCCCTGGGTGAAATTCCCAGGGTGGTGTTGTCGGTTCCTTTTCATTTTGTTAAATTCCCAATATTAAATCTTGCTTTATCAGATAGCCATAACCACTCTCATCGCCACAGGATATTTGAGTCAACTGAGTCAAACTGTCGTGTCTACTTCCCAGTCTCAATAAAAATGTTCACTACTGCTTTGTGCGAGCTTCTTAAATGGAGGTTTGTCGGGGTTTTTCCCTTTTTAGAAGCAAGCCACATATTTTGTCTTTCCACCACAAGACATTGGCTTTTGTCACTCTCTTCGTCGTATTGGGAAAAAGTGGCATATCGGACTTTCCCGCCGCGAGTCGCTCGTCAACATACTGCTGTGAAAGAGGGGTGACGTCACAGAAAGCGAGGTGCATTTAGGTGCTGCTGCGTAAAACTAAAAGATTTTCCTGTGCAAATATTCATTTGACAGACGTAAACGAAGTGAAATATGACTTCAATTTAAGTTTGTTTTAGTTTGTTTTTATAAACACACAAAAAAGTTTGAGTTAGTTATCGTTTTTGAAAGAAGTTCTTGACTTGACTTGACGAGTTGTTGTATATAAACGGTGTGACTATGTGGTTCGGCAAGCGATGGTGCTGTCTGTACATAGCTTAGCAAACGGCTAGCGCTAGCACCCCCTTTCAATGCCAGAGTGAAAAGATCCACACGGAGTGTTATGACCCACGGGTGGGTCTAGGTGCCTCTATCTTTGTGTCTGTGTGTGAGAGAGAGTGGATGACGCCTTGCAGGTGCGGTCCTGGATGTCGGCTGCTGATTGGATGTGCCACGGCTGAGAAGGAGGAGCAGTCGAGCCAGCCTGACGGTCATCCCTCCTCCGCTCCCAAGTCTGCAGTTAGTCACTTCTGAAATGGTGTTAGAGCACGCAGCCGTAGGTAGTGATGGCCGATGGAGGCTTTGTTGAAGCTTCGACACTTGTTTCAAAAAATGGTTCATTACTCGAGGCTTCAATGACACAGTGCTCGAGGAGGTCATCTAGTGCTCAATAAAATGAAGTGCAATAGAAACGTGTTCATTGTTTCATAGGTTGTTTGGGATTTGATTCGCCATGCATTCTTGTTGGACAACACTACATGCTTGTATGGTTCAATGCTGACACAATAAAATAAAAATGAAAAATAAAGACAATGTCTCTTTTTTGGCACGACTGATTGTAGTAGACTATAGCTCTTATACTTAGCTTGACAGTTTGTGCAATGAATTATATTATATCCTAAAACAAGGCTAAATAGCCCATAGTTTAAAAATATGTTCAATAGTAAGTGTTCAGTGGGTCAGATGTCAAATGTGATCTATTTAAAATGTAGAATAGATGAGCTAAATAACACATTGATGGGAATTGAACCGTCGCCTCAGTCTTGCAAGTCCAAGATTGTCATAATGTACCACAAACCCAAATCACACTCCCTTTTTTCATCGAAGCTGTTTGAGTAGCGTTAGCCCACCGTGATTCCTCATCAACTACAGGCCTACACTTCAAATAATTATGAGAAAAATCCAACGTAAAGAGAGCACTTCCATTAGGAAATAGTCATCATGAAATTTCGTCTTCTACTGACACCTGCTGGTCAAATTGAATAGTTGCAAATATTGTGAAGAAGTTGTCATCTAATTCTAATCCGAAACAATATGGCCATTCGAAGTGAAGTATTAAGACAATTAATCAGGTTTGTACTGCTTGATTGAACACATTCATCCCGTTCCAGTGCACGAAAACCCACTTCCCTTCAGGACCGTGTCAGCGAAGCCAAAACTTCCTTGAGTGACGCTGTTTCCCACCATGTGTTGCGCGACTCCCGTGGGGTACGGTGTGGAGGCAAACACAATCGATCACAGACTCCTGGATTCAGATCGCCGTGTGGATCACTGTTAACATTACTTTTTAACACCAACAACAAAAAAATATAAAAGATAAAATACTAAATGAATGAATTAAATCTTATTCAATTTAACCATTTCTAACATTTCTTTTTAACACTTTTCATCTTTTTTAACATTAATGCAGTATTGTGATCAATTACATGACTCTTCAATTATAACCCTTTACACACTCCCCCTCAACAAAGATGTCGTCCTCGACATGAAACGATTAGGGCAGATGCATATCATCCAATCAAAATATTCAAACAGTTCGTATGCAGACATTTGGCCTACTTAAAGTCCTTAATAATAATAATAATAATAATAATAAACTTTTATTTGTACAGCGCTAAATCACAGCCAAAGGCGTCTCAAAGCGCTTTATACAATCAGAGAGAACCAACTGGGCCCCCGGAGCAAGCAAGATGCGACAGTGGCTGGGAAAAACTCCCCTGTGGGAAGAAACCTAGGGCAGAACCAGACTCCAGAGGGCCATCATCTGCCTATGAGTAGTTGGGGTGAAGTAGAAAGATAGAGGAGAGACAGAGAAAGAGAGAAAGGAGCAGAGTGAGCCAGGGTGGCAGACAGGACAGAGTGAAAAACAGATACACCAACCAGGCAAAACGGATATAAACACAAAGAATAGGAAATAATTCAAGGCTGCTGTCCATGTGGAGTGTAAGTGTCCATGCTTTGGAAGGCAAGAGCCTAGCTCGATGGACAATCTGCCGATAGGACTAGTCCAGGTCTTAAGCGTGGTGGTGGGATGAAGCGATGACAGCAAGACCCCCAGGACAGCACAATCCAGCTCCTGGCGCAGTGGTCATCACCTGCCGGGGACACAGAGACTGCGGCAGTATCATGCATATCGAGCATACTGTACAAAGCATAATGAGAGCTTGGACAGAGTGGATAGAGTAAAAGATTGGATAGAGTAAAAGATTGATTGGGTGAGGAGAGTGATAAAGGTTCCGCCTGCACAGAGCAACGATCCCTGTAACGGGAGCGAAAGATCTCCCTCCACGGCGTAAGCCTACAGCAGCTTAACTGACAGTGGATGGAGTCTAACTATAAGCTTTAAGAAAAAAAAAAAAAAAAAAAGTGTTTAAGTGTTTGCAATATGTGTGTAGCGCAGATCAAGCTGCTTCAACAGTCCATTGTGAGTGTATTTGTGTGTATTAACACTCTGCTTTCTCAAAAGTCCATGCATGTATGGGATGTGTATGTGTGTTTGTCACACTCGGCTTTTACACAGTCCATGAATGTATGTGGTAGCACTCAGCTTCTGGAAAAGTCCATGAGAGTGCATGTGTGTGTATAACAGTCCATGAAATGTATGAGTGTGTGTTCTGTGTTCTCAACAGTCCATGAAATGTATGAGTGTGTGTTCTGTGTTCTTAACAGTCTATGAAATGTATGAGTGTGAGTGCTTTGTGGTCAGTACCCATGTAGGAGTACCGGTTGATGGTGGGGAACCGGCACAGCATACCTCCATTGCATCCCTGCTATTTCTCGTTCATGAGGCAGAACTTGGTGTAAATATTGAGGATGAGCTTGTGGCCCGACGCTGTAACAAACTGGTTTACCCAGTTCATTGTAGGTGAAGACTCTTGGTGCCTGTCTCTCTCTCATCGGCCTTCTGGAAAGCTGCAGAGCCTCACTGGGATTTCCACTTGGACCAGGTGATGCAGGTGCTGGTGTACTGTCCTCTGCAGGAACCTCCTCTGGACAGACAATTTCTACCTGGTTTGGTGCACAGCTTTGATCCAGCAAGTGTGATTCACTTTGATTGTCATTTATCCGTTCCATCGGTTCCTCCCTGGAGTCAGCGTTCATAGTATCATTCACAGATTCGGATTCGGTTAGGACTGTGTTGTCATCAGCCTGAGACTGCATTGCTGGTGGAGGTTGTACTGGCAAGTAGCAATACCAATCATCCTCATCCTCATCGTCACTGCTATTTTCAGATTGTACTGTGTTGTCACCTTTGTCATCACTGATGCTCTTTTTCTTTGGCGGTTTAACAACTTTAAGTGGGATTTCCAATGGTAAGTAATTACAGGGAAGAAGAAGGTTCCGATGCAGGATCCTGCTGTCTCTTTTTCTCCCTTGCTCAGGCACAACTTCGTAGATTGGAAGCTCTTTGTTTACCTGACGCACAACTTTGTAGATACAGTCTTCCCAGTGACTGCGGAGTTTGCCTGTCCCACCCCTGGGAGTCATGTTTCTGACAAGGACGTGGTCACCCTCTTCCAACACAGAGCTCCTGACTTTGTTGTAATTCCTTTTTCCTCTATCTGCAGATTTTTGTGCCCTTTCTCTGGCAATCTCATATGCTTCTTGCATCCCACTCTTCCATTTTTTCATATATTGCTGGTGGTCTGAGGTTCCAGTCTCTGGTGTTAGTCTAAATAGGAAGTCAATAGGAAGTCGTGGAGCTCTTCCAAACAACAAGTAGAAGGGGGAGAATCCCGTGACGTCACTCCTCTTACAGTTGTATGAGTAGATGAGCTTGTTTAATGACTCCTTCCAGTTAGCTTTCTCCCTCTCTGTGAGCGTTTTCAGCATCTGTAGGAGCGTTCTGTTAAACCGCTCAACTTGACCATTGCCTTCTGGATGATATGGTGTCGTTCTTGAGCCTACAATGCCACAGTTTTTCGTCAACTGAGCAAACAGTTGATTTTCGAACTCGCCTCCTTGATCGTGATGTATTCTCAAGGGGAATCCGAACTTCAGGGCATAGTCGTTAAATATTTTGTCAGCTACTGTTTTGCCAGACTTTGATGTGGTCGCGTAGGCTTGTGCAAACCTTGTAAAATGATCAATTATTACCAATATATACTCATATCCCCCCGAACATCTATCTAGATGCAGGAAGTCAACAGACACTAATTCAAAAGGCTGAGTAGTGATAATGCTGGTGAGAGGTGTTCTCGTTTCTCTACTGGGCTTCTTGCTTTTCAGACAGGAGCAACTTGAAGACACATAATGTTCAATCTCTCTCTGCATCTGTGGCCAGAAGAATCTGTCTCTTACCAACGAGGTTGTTCTTTCTGCTCCTTGATGTCCCATCTCATTATGTAGTGCTTTTAATACTGTGT